>NC_090761.1:71607944-71627944 GCF_036898095.1 Palaemon carinicauda | reverse complement strand
AGAGAGAGAGAGAGAGAGAGGAGAGAGAGAGAGAGAGAGAGAGAGGTAATAGTTTGAATATTGAATCAATATAAGGTAATTGGAAGTTGAAGGTTGAGGAGAGAGAGAGAGAGAGAGAGAGATTTGTTATTTCCTATAAGAGGAAGCATGCTAGTCCGAGAGAGAGAGAGAGGAGAGAGAGAGAGAGAGGAGAGAGAGAGAGAGAGAGAGAGAGAGAGAGGTAATAGTTTGAATATCGAATCAATATAAGGTAATTGGAAGTTGAGGGTTGATGAGAGAGAGAGAGAGAGAGAGAGAGAGAGAGAGAGAGAGAGAGAGAGAGAGAGAGAGAGAGAGAGAGAGAGAGCAGTTTGAACATTGAATCAACATTAAAGATTAATGATTTTACGAACAGTAACAACATTGAATTAAATCTCTTATATATGAACTATAAAATCTTAAAAAAGGGAAATAATATAAATATAAAACAGCATGCCCGAGTGTACCCTTCCAAGTATTTATAATTACCAAATATAGTGACCGATGTGGTAACGTCCCTGACTGGTGAACGCCAGACTGGGGTTCGAGTCCCGCTCAAATTCGTTAGTTTCCTTTGTCGTTGCAACCTTACCATCCTTGTGAGCTAAGGATAGGGGTTTTGGGGAGCCTATAGGTCTATCTGCTGAGTCATCAGTAGTCATTGCCCGGCCCTCCTTGGTCCTAGTTTCAGTGGAGAGGAGGCTTGGGTGCTGATCATATTGTACCAACCGTGTGTCACACGATCTTCACTCCGGGGTCACCAATGTGACGGGCCGAGAGAAGGTTGTGAACTCAAAGGCAGTATGAAAGCAACTGAGTTAATTTATTATAGAACACTTCTACTATACAAAACCTCAAGGCAACAGGAAATTTCATGTTCGAAAGACAGACAATGTTACATAGGAGAAACGCAGACATGTTTATTCCGGTTCTTTTTAGTGCGAGGGAAGAGCGAAGATACAAGCATAATATGTACAAAATGAATTATGTCCGATCGTGTGACACACGGTTGGTACAATATGTAATATGGTCAGTCTCTAAGGCATTGCCCTGCTTGATAGGGAAATGTCACTGTCCCTTCCCTCTGCCATTCATGAGTAGCCTTTACACCAGGCTACAGACTCCCTTTTGCCCTCTAATAATAATATATCTTCTATTTCAGAATGGCATCGACAAAGAAACCTTAGAGAATAAAATCAATTCTGCCTATCCAGTCATACACGAAGATCTGTTGCCTCTCCTTGCCATGTTTATCCACAAGAAGCAGCAGTTTGGAAGGAAAAAAGAAAAGTAGGTGGTCAGTTCATTAATTATTTTGATATTATAGTGTGACGAGGGAGGGAGAAGGTTGTGAACTCAAAGGCAGGATGCAATCAACTGAGTTGTATATTAAAGAACACTCTCCTTTATATACAAAACCTCAAGGCAAAAGGAAAATACATGTTCGAGGAAATGACAATATTACAGAGGAAACCAGCAGACATGAATTTTCATATTCGTTTTAGTGCGAGGGAAGAGCGAAGATACAAGCATAATATATACAAAAGGAATTATGTACAATTGTGTGACACACGGTTGGTACAATAGTCTGCTTGTAATGCATGATGGAAGTACATGACTTTCTCTCTTGTATTACAGTAATTAAACTTGTGCGAGATCATCTCTGCCTTGTCTAGAATGGCTACATTAACTTTCTCTACTGCAAGTCTCCTCTTGTACAGCTTCATTAATTCCAGTACACTTCACTGGAAGCTAATGAGACGCCAGTGTACCGGAATTCATGAAGCCAAGTGTACATTCTGCAGCAGTATATTTAATAATTGTAATTAGGTTCATAAATTTTATATTACTCGACCACTGAAAAAATTCCACATGGTCCACTATTTCTTTTTTTTCTGGTATCTATGTTGACGTGTTCAATATTTGCTGAACAGTATTTTCTGAATGATTTTGTTTCAGAGCACAAAATCATCTGGTGTGAAACCTTTTAGTATAGACTTTCCTTGATGAAAATTTCCCTCATTTACTGGATTGTGAGCTTCAAAGATGTTTCTATTTCAAAAGGTGATGGTCTAAAATTCCTTTCTTTTATATTTATTTCTCAATTAAACAACAGAACCAAATTAAATTTTAAACCCAATTCAATACTTACTCAGAATTCATGTGCTGTTCATTTTTTAATGAAAAGCTTCATCTAAAATAATAAAAACATTTTTTAATATATATAAACTCCCTTTTATTCCAGCTGGAACAGCTTCGTTTAAAATAATTCAGATAAAAAAAAGATGATCGCCTGACTGGGGTTCGAGTCCCACTCAAACTCGTTAGTTTCTTTATTCGCTGCAACCTCACCATCCTTGTGAGCTAATAATGGTGCTATTTTCGGGAGCCTATAGATTTATTTGCCGAGTCATCAGCAGCCATTGCCTGGCCCTCCTTGGTCCTAGCTGGGGGTGGAGAGGGGACTTGGGTGCTGTTCATATGTATATATGATCAGTCTCTAGGGCATTGTCCTACTTGATAGGGCAATGTCACTGTCCCTTCCCTCTGCCATTCATTAGCGGCCTTTAAACCTTTAAATCTATATGTGCCAACTGGGAACAGGTGCTGGTAAACCGGTATCAGCTGCCTTCTTGAATTCTCATTCAGTCGATATTTATCTTTCAACATTTGATATCGGAGTATCTTTATTAGCCGAACACGAAGGTTTTGAGTCTCCTAATACTTTTCTTGGGCTTATACTTCCTTCATTTGATCAGTGCGAGTCTCCCTATGCAGAGCATATGCTTGTTTATAATTGTTCTGTTTGACAATAAACGAACAATGTATAGTGTGAAATGTTGATTTGCTTGGAATGCATATAATAAAATGACTGCGAAGGTCCTGTAAAGACAAGGGTTCCTCTATTGTATAGGAGCAGAAAAGCAGCCCTTAAGGTAAAGGATTTCATTAATAACTTCAAAAGAAAAATTAATATATTAAACATCAGTCCTTTGAGAAGAGACATCCTGTTAACCTCTCTTGACATAATCATGTTCTTTGTCAGCTTAAAGAAATAAACATCGAGAACAGGATTCAGTTGTGTAGGATTTGTAACTTTTCTAGTGTCATTCATGGAATATTGCATCTGAATAACTTTAAACTGGAGGTTTTAATAATTCAGAGCAGGTCAGTATTCTTTATGGCAATTTAGCTATTGTAAAAGTTCCTCACATATTCATCATTGTATATGGTAATTTGTTAGCTCTCTATTTATGCTTGCAAAATCTTTCTGAAGAACACATTTTTCAGCATTGTATACAAGTCTTTGTTCCTTTTCATTTGATGTTGCTGACTTAAGGAAATATTGTATATCCACATCCTTTTGTTAAGTTCTCCGAAATGTCTGCAATATTCTCCATAAGTTCTAGAAAAAATTAATTTGTTACTTGTCCCTGTGTGGTATGTAACATAAAAAATCACAAAAGGGCTGAAAAATTAATTTTGTCACATGCTCATCTGTAATGTGTAACATCAAAAATCACAATATGGCTGAAAAAAAATTAATTTTGTTACATGTCCCTTTGTAATATGTAACATCAAAACTCACGAAAAGTCTGAAAAATCTAATTTTGTTACATGTCCCTCTGTAATATGTAACATCAAAACTCACGAGAAGTCTGAAAATCTAATTTTGTTACATGTCCCTCTGTAATATGTAACATCAAAACTAACGAGAAGTCTGAAAATCTAATTTTGTTACATGTCCCTCTGTAATATGTAACATCAAAACTCACGAGATGGCTGAAAATATTAATCTTATTACATGTCCCTCTAATATGTAACATCAAAACTCACAAGAAGGCTGAAAATATTAATCTTATTACATGTCCCTCTGTAATATGTAACATCAAAACTCACGAGATGGCTGAAAATATTAATCTTATTACATGTCCCTCTAATATGTAACATCAAAACTCCCAAGAAGGCTGAAAAATCTAATTTTATGACATGTCCCTCTGTAATATGTAACATCAAAACTCACGAGATGTCTGAAAATATTAATCTTATTACATGTCCCTCTGTAATATGTAACATCAAAACTCACGAGATGGCTGAAAATATTAATCTTATTACATGTCCCTCTAATATGTAACATCAAAACTCACAAGAAGGCTGAAAAATCTAATTTTATGACATGTCCCTCTGTAATATGTAACATCAAAACTCACGAGATGACTGAAAGTATTTATCTTATTACATGTCCCTCTAATATGTAACATCAAAACTCACAAGAAGGCTGAAAAATCTAATTTTATTACATGTCCCTCTGTAATATGTGACAGCAGAAGGGTTAGGAAAACTTTTGGCCACTTTTTGATGAATATTGTGTGTCTGATCAGAATTTTCAAGAGGTTTTGATCTCTCCTTCACTTTGTTATTGCTCACGTAGCTCCTTCCAAAGATTTGGCTACCGTCGCCTTCGAGGACCTTGAAGGGGCCTCAAAGAAAATGCCATGTTGGAATAGACTGTCCTGAGTGTATAGTAAAAAGATCAAGAGTGAAGATTGGGTTGTAACAATTTAAAAGAAATACCAGAAATTGATTATTTATGAAGCTTTACAAAACTAGGATCAGCATCTTTTGCATGGTTCCCAACCTGTTTGTTCTTGGGCAATTTTAAAGATACCTGTGTACCACTAAAATTGAGGTTGAAAAAGAGAAACAATGAAATTTATATTGGTATAATTTCATTATTCAATCTCATTACAGATTACCTCGTGTATTGCAAAGACTGGTCATTCTCTCAGATCCAATATACCTTCTGAAGAGTAAAAATGTACCACTGGAGGTGCATGTACCCCAGGTTGGGAACCCTTGATATATGCACTGTACAGTATTTGGATTTTCTAGTGCTTACCAAATCAAACTGAAGCTTTCCTTGTTGCTTGGTGCAAAATCAAATGTTCTGATGACCACCTTAGGAGCTGGTTGTCATCTGAATGAACCTGTATTTTTCGTAATTTAGGACTTTGTTCCTGCTGCATGTAAGTCTCCATTGAGCAATTGAAAGAAATATTCTACTGTTCGAAATTCTTTATCTTCTGTTTCATTCAGTTCTTTAAATTTCAGCTTGTTAGTATTGTAGTCATTGTCTATTATTGGTATTTATGAATTATGGGGTATTGGTTACTTAATGTCTTTGCCGATCATCAGACAATTTGAACTTGCTAGTGAAAGGTGTGCGTGTGTAGACACACAGTTTTCTCCTGTATAGTAATTAGGAATCCAGTGAGTTCATTTTCTATCAGTGATGTTATGAGATTGCATTTTTTATAAACAGACACATCCTTCAACGTGGTATGTGTTATGGATATGCAACTAACAGCAAAAATTAAATGAATGATTGATACCAAGATAGTGTAATAAATAGATTTCGTATTATTAAATTGGACATTTTTCAAGTGCTCATGTATGGAAAAGGATTATGCAGTGAGAAATTTCATCAGATTGTATGAAATTGATGCGATCGAAAGGAGGGTTCTCTGCCATCAGGAGCAATAATTCATGCTTGCTCTTTGAGATGTGGGAATGTAGTTGGCAAAGGTTTTAGAAGACTCTCTGGAGACCCAAGAGCCAACAGTCTCCATATACCTAAATCAGACTTCTTCCTCTCTACTTGCCCAGATTCTGAGCACAAACCACCTCAAGCAGAGTCAGCTAAAGCAGTAGGTAGAATCACGCATGAAGAACTGAGATGACCGACATGTAGACATTGCATTGAGGGTACAGCAGATATTTACCATCTTCTTCAGAAATGTCCTTCCACTTCCACATCACGGGGTCAGATGACACGAGATACATGAAAAGCTTGATTCCTAGTTCTCAGCAGAATGATTTACCCTCAAGGTGTAGCCATTAATTAGAATGGGAACACACTCATTAATCCTGACCTGGTGATGCAGAAGGATGGGAGCACACATCGAAGCGCCTTATATAATCCTGACCTGGTGATGCGGAAGGACACATCTTAGTGCCTTATAGGAGGCAGAGGAGTACAGAGCTTATGGTGTAGGGATCTGTAGGTACATCAGATCATCTATGGGATTTGAGAATGCTGATGATGCCTCATAAAATGGAATTGTTATTGGAACAAGAGGAGTCAGGCAACCAAAAGACTTCTTAAGAACCTTGGTGTTAGTGGCAGAGCAGTGCTTGTCCATCATGACATTACAATCAAATCCTCTATCACCACGTTGCATTACATCATGAAGAGGGCATAGTAATCTTTGAACCTTTCTATGTGACTCAATAAGATCTAGTTACTTGATATAACTATTCTCAATTAACTCTATACAGTATATATCAGCGTATGTACATTTATGTGTTCAAGAATATTGGATGTTTCCATAGTTTGTGGGTTGGACTCTTTATGACTTTTTAAACCTATATAATCACCCAAAGTAAAAGTTTGGTTGCCTCAAATATAAAAATTACTACTAATCCCTATTATAGTGGAATGCTGTGTTTTTTAATGTCGATAATAGCTTTCCTTAATTTAGTTTAGCTATATCATGTACTTTAAAAAGCTATTCTCTTTCAATTGTAACATGGAACTAAATCTCTGTACAAGAATTGAATTCCATGACATCACTGTTTGAATAGCCAAACGAGAATTTGACTTCCAAGGTTAACCTGCTAAAAACTCCGTGTATCCAGATGAAGTACAGTATTCATAATAATTGGGTTATAATTTGGTTATAATGTATCTTAAGTGCATGTGCTTACTATAAAATATTTCCATGCTCCCGATTTAGCTGTTTATAACTAACTAGCTAACTCTTATTCCCTCCACCACTTTTGTTTTCATTTTTTTTATAAGTAGCTTTTCTCGCTATATTTCAACTAATGTATTATAACAATTAGTTATGGAGTACAGTACTGTATACAACCATTAGTTATGGAGTACAGTACTATATGCATCCATTAGTTATGGAGTACAGTACTGTATACACCCATTAGTTATGGAGTACAGTACTGTGTACAAACATTAGTTTTGGAGTACAGTACTGTATATAACCATTAATTTGGAGTACTGTACAGTATACAGTTATTTTTTGTCTAATAGAGATTCTCCAACTTTCAGGGAGCTGTATGCATCTATGACATTGCTGGAATTCGTAGACAGATTACTGAAGAGAAGACCCATCGTATTCTTCAATCCAAGCGATGTTTATCTACTGCAGGATGGTACAGAAGGCTCTGAAGGGTTTGAAAATATTGGACATTCTCACGAATCTCCTAAATTAAGTATTAAAGATTATATGAGCTATGACGAAATAAAAATAGCAGCTCTCGTGTGCGTTTCCTCAAAGTCTCAGTTCATAAATGACGGGAGTCGTCACAATCGAGGCGTCCTTGGACCTCCTGGTAGCTTCCAGCAAGAGGGTGTTATTGTAGGAATGGTTGGTGCTAGATTTGAAAGAGCAGGCGTCATGGAGTATCAAGATTGTGCAGTTACACCGGAACAGAATACTAAAGACCGCGGTTATGGCGAAAACCCTCCCGAAAAACGTTGGTTAGTTAAGGCATGGGGTCAACTTTGGAATAAGTCGACGTTACCAACCTGGGAGGAAGCTGAAGGCGAAGATTTTCTCACAGTTGTATCCAGAGTAAAGCTCAACACCAAAGTCTATAGAGCTAGGATAAAAATGTCAGCGGAACTCCTCTTGATAGAAGCGAGTTGCCGTGCAGCCGAGGCTGGACTGAAGGCTTATGTCCATGTGGTGGGGCTTGGCCTTGGAGTCTGGCAAGTGTGCCATCAACAAAATGAGCTTTTTGTAGAAGCATGGGGAGATGCTCTTGCTTCAGTTGACACAACGCACATTGGACACGTAGATTTTAGCTGGATAAAAGCAACCAGTTGTCACGGTGCTACAGAAGGAGAAAAGTTTCCAAATACTGAAGTTGTTCTTCATTTCTCCCAAAGAGCTTTACACGCACCAGTACCTGAGGGAACAATGTTGATTGACAGTTATGCCTGGGATGGTAACTCACTCCCAGGAAATGAATATTGGAAAGGCATGCTATCAGCTTCAGGGGATCCTGCAGCTGCCTGTTCTTCCCAGATTGCAGAACTGCACAATTCTCTCATCAACCCATTAGTAACGGCTGAAAATCTACACATTGCGTCAAGTAAAGGTGTAGAACATATAGCTCAGTATGCAAAACGTTTTCTCGAAAGCTGATTCTCCCAAATACAATAGCTCTATTCATAAGGCTTGGCATCATAAATTACTAGATTTGTTACTCTTTTACTAAACAAATCACCTCTCGCAAATGCCAGCAGCGACTTATATTGTGCTGTTTTTACTACAACTCTTCTGAGACCTCATTCGATGTATTCCTTTTTATTTATTTGTAAGCTCACCTTGTAAATATGAAAAATCACTAGACATTTCTGACATGTTCCTAATTTCATTATCATTACCATAGGTTTGCCTTACGTTTAAATTATAGGGCAATACTTATTTTTTCTTTTGTAAATCTAAGTTTCTGTTCTCTTTTATGAGTCAGATTTTATAAGAGATCTTATGAGAATGGCATTTACCTACTTAAGGTAACTCTAAGCAGGATTTACACGGTCGTACGGTTCGTCGAACTCGGCTGTCAAACCTACTTGTCAAACGGTTCGAAGAAGTGGAGTCAGTCACAAATGCATAAGGTTCGTGGACAATGAAGCCCCATCACAAAAGTCAGGCAAGAACAGACTTTCTTCGAACCGTGTGACAAACATGTTCGACAACGAAATACCAAGTTTACACGTTCGAGCATCGCTTTAAACGCTTGTCTGTCGAACTGCATTCGACGAACCATTAGACCGTTTAAACATGCCTTAAGTCCTAGAATTGAAAAGGGTTATGAGTTTTGGTTTCCCCCTTGTAAGTGACTGTCAGAATAGTCTGAAACTCTACAACTTTTGACGCTTAATTATCCGAGACTTTAATCTACAGTTTGTCATTTCCTCTATTCATTATCTAATACAGTATTCAGACTTACTGTAATGCATGACTAACTATATCACTAATGTATATCAAGGGTATGTATATTTCATTCATTCACTTTATATGCTAAACAAAAATAAAAGTAAAAAAACTTAAAAAAGAGTTTTGAAGCCTTTAACATCTAAATATGCTCTATTGCAAATTGTAGCGAGTTACGTCCTACAGAGGCATAAGTATTTTTCAGGCTAATTTGTAATATAAAACCAGTTGCATGAAACTACTTATGACCATAACTAACACCAAAAATAAATTTAATACAAAATGCAGTTAACTGCATTTTTCATATTTAAAAAGTCCTATGGTGTCATGTTTATACTAAACCTGATCAAGTGACTTTACTAATTGTAAGTATGTAGCTAATCAGTCTTGCAGTTTCCTTTGGCTCCCCTTAATGGAATGCATAGCATTCAGTACCCATTAAGAATATTATCATTTAAACATTTAGTAGTTTTTAAGGCCTTGTTCTAGTCTGAGGCGAGCCCTTTTTGCCATTCCTGGTTGAGAGAGCCCCAATGTAAGTATTAATTTCCCCAATTGCACTTGATAAATTATTGTTGTTAAAATATTATCTTGCGAGTAATAATTCCACCTTGAAATACTGAGCTACTCGACGAAATTTCATAGTCACTAATAATAATTTTCTTAGCCAATATGTTCTTGAAAGCGGTCTCTTAGTTTTCCCTTGGATAATTACACATAATTGTGCCTTATCCTCCCATGGTCTTCAAATTTACAACTGTACAGTTTTAACAGGAAAAGGAAGAAGTCTTGGTTATGAGCAAGGTTCAAAGTCACAGATATGTGAAAGGGGCTTCTGTAAAATCATCAGCATTAAGGGGTTTGGGTCTTTGCAACAGATTAGCAAAGACAAGCAAACAATTCTAGACTTGAGTTCAAGTCTCTCACACTAAGTGATTATGACCACTAGACCTGGCTATGGAAGTGAGGTTAGTGTAAGCAGTTCATGAGAGCTCCAAGTTTTGGGTTTAGTGAGGAATCAGCAGGTAGAGTAGACTAGTTTTTCACTGGAAGGTGGCAGTTCAACATTGCACTCCTAGGATATAACTATTAAAAAAGCATGTAAACTTGCCTGCATTGATGAGAATGTCAATTGATTGGGCTGCACCATCCACCCTTTGATACTTGCTTTAATCGTTCCTAAAGGGTATATGTATCATTAAAATTCTCTAAGATTAGGAGAACTAGTTCTCATACCTGGACAGGACACTTACGAAAGATCTTTATACTATCTTGGTGTCTTTTTTTTGCAAAGGTGGGAGATAGTCTTCCACCCATGTCCCGGCTAATTATTTCAAGGGTTCGCCAAGGATAGAACTTCACAGTAAGGTGTGTTTGCAGTTGCTGAATGAAAGGTTGCTTAGTTCAGTGAAAAAAGGGTAGATTTCATCAATTCACTTTTTTGTCTGGTAAGTATCATCAGGCTTATTACCCCTTATATAATGCATAAATTGGCTAACTTTCTGCCTCCTTAACAGCAGCCCATGGATGGAAGAGAGTAAATGTACTGATCATTTAAGCATTACCCTCATGAGTTAGATAGATAATTATCTAACTTAGTTGTTCATGAAACTTGCTACCAAGGAGCACAGAGCAGTGGGAATTTCAAACCAGACTCTTCCATCTAATAGCTCTTATCCTCCAGTTCACTGGAAATCTTTTGGAGTAAGTCATGAACTGCAGAGGGGTTTGTGTGTAACATCAGAGAATATGGTTCAGAAGAGACCAATCTAAGGCTTCAAACGTGGGGAGGAGGAAAAGAAACTCGCCCATATTGAGTGGAAATATGCATGTGAAGAGGGACAAATACTCTCCACTTATATCTATAGCAGTGATGGGAACATTGCCTGTAAAATTGTAACTGCACAGAGGAAATGTGACACAAGCCAAACATTTTTCTTCAGTAATGAGGGATAGCGTGGCAAAGCTTGATTGACGGCTCAGCAATGTATTTACTAATAATCCTTCTAAACAGATTTCCTTATGAGTCCCTATATTTCAGTTGCAAGAGTACAAGCATCCCAAATGAATGTGGATTGCATGGGGATAATTAAGTAGCTAACAGATATTCACAGAAGATAATCACAGCATCAAACTAAACTATCTTCCCAAAAATGGAGAGATTTTTTTAGTCAGGAAGAGTCTTGAGTTACATCCACATAAGCATGACCTTCAGGATGGCATAACCTCTTGAGACATGTCAAGGATAGACCTTCTGGCCTTACAGGGCCAATCTATCTACAAGATGCAGCACATTGTACTATTAAAAGGCACTGTTTGAAATTATGAGCCATGGGAATTATGCTTGTCCAGGTTTTAAGAAGACAATGATCACTATCACCTCAGGAGGAGTATGGGTACCTGCCTGTAATAAAGTATTGCTAGGCATCTGGTAACTAGCTCAGTCCCCAATGGTAGTGGAAATTCTTCTAAATTTGCTATAATAGAATGACAAAATCAATTGGATTCTGGTTATATGCCACATAGCAGAATAGTATTCCACTCTCCTGTATGTGTTTTTGATCTTGTTGGCTACAGCACCAAATGTAGATCCGCTCGGTAATCTCCTCAAAGGTAACAGTGACAGATGAAGCCCCCAATAGCGTGGGTAAGTGGGCACTGACCATAAGAACAGTTGTAAACATCGCACTATGGGTCGTAAGGTAAGGGACAGTCAAAAGCAACTTATGAGAATTCTGGAAAGGACACCATCATCAACTAGATAGTAAAGGTACCCTAAGCTACAGGTCAATCAACTACAAAGGTATGTAGACGAGGGAAATAACCATTGGAAGGAGGTTACTGTTGCAATCATTCCAAATATACAGTACAGCCCTTTCCCTTGTAGGAGATATATAATATGATGTTCCTGGTATATTTATAGATGTTTTGAAGGATTTTGAGGGTTTGATGATACCTGATTCCCTTTAGGAGATATATAATGTGTTGTTCCTGGTGTATTTATTGGTGTTTTGGACAATTTTGAGATTTTTATGTTAATACCTGAGAAATCTATATTTACCTCCGCCAACGAAGTTGGGAGCAGGTTATGTTTTCACCCGATGTTTGTCCATTTGTTTGTGAACAACTTCCTGGCTACAATTTTACTCATAGAGTAGTAAAACTTTCAGGGATTAATAATTATGTTAAGACTTGGAAGTGATTCAATTTTGAAAGTCCTGGGTCAAAGGTCAAGTTCAAGGTCGAGCAAAAGATCAACCGAAGTAACCCTAACCTCGAGAAATAAGCCACCGTGGTGAAGATCTGCACTTTCATAATGCTTTTGTAGTTTTTATAAGTTATAAGAGCAAGTGAAACAAAAAGAGACAAGCCCGAGGATCCATATTTCACTGAGGAAGTTAACACAGGAATACAATCTACTTTATGCTAAGGTAAAATCAGTGCCTGGGATTGGGGAGAGCTGCATTGAGAAGGATGTAGCCCCACCATCTATAAGTAAGGCCAAAGTCTTGGGTAAGGTGGCTAGGCCAGGCGTCCTAGCTTAAGTGGGGAAGCTCTCTTTAGGTTACTTCATAGATTTATTTTAATATTGTTACTCTTAAGATATTCTATTTTAATTGTTCATTACGTCTCTTGGAGCTTATTTATTTCCTTATTTCCTTTCCTCACTGGGCCATTTTCCCTGTTGGACCCCTTGGGCTTATAGTATCTTGCTTTTCCAGCTAGGGTTGTAGGTTAGTAAGCAATATTGTTACTCTTCTTAAGATGTTTTATTTTAATTGTTCATAACGTCTCTTGGAGCTTATTTATTTTCTTATTTCCTTTCTTCGCTGGGATATTTTCCCTGTAGGAGCCCTTGGGCTTATAGCATCTTGCTTTTCCAATTAGGGTTTTAGGTTAGTAAGCAACAATGATGATTTATGCCCGACTGTGTAAAAGAGTTTGTGTATCGCCATGATCAACAAAGCTGTACTAGTCAGGTCCACCCATACTAGTTTGGTTTGCTGTGAGCGATCAGACGAAAATCTCCCACCGTCACTAATCGGCACTGGCAAGCGTGGTGGTGAAAACTGGCCAAACTCCAGATATGAATTGACATGTCTGAAACCTTTGTCCTACAGTGGACTAGAAACGGCTGCATTTTTTTTTTTTTTTTTTTTTTTTTTTGTTAAATAACCGTTTGGTAGTTAGCTTTGGAGTTTGATCAATTATATTTTAATTAATAACTTAGATAAATAACGTAAATAACATTATTTAGTAAAAATACTGGAAGTGATAATGATAAAAAATTCATCACCATCATCATCTCCTCCTGCGCCTATTGAAGCGAAGGGCCTCGGTTATATTTCACCAGTCGTCTCTATCTCGAGCCTTTAAATCAATACCTCTCCATTCATCATTTCCTACTTCGCGCTTCATATTCCTCAACCATGTAGGCCTGGGTCTTCCATTTTATCTTAATAAGATAAATTTTTTATGAATAATTAATTCAAAGTAGTAACTATCAAATCGGCCATCAATTCGCGCATGTGCGAAGGACAGTAACCTAAACATATCGTAACTACGTTACTACAGTTACGTTACGGTAGGCAGTCACACAATAGCCGGCCAGTTGTAAACAATTACATGTTTAGTGAATAAGTGAGATTTAACTATACCTTCGTCACTCCAAGACAACATTTTTGGATTGAATCTGCTAAAACTTCGTTCTGATAAGTATATTATCTTATTAGTGCATATTTGGGAAAAAAAGGTAATATATTTTAAATTGAATTATATAGATTATAAGATTGGATGTTAAATTAATTTCAACACTCGGGTATACTATACTATCTTATTTCTCTTGTATTTTTGAAGTTTTTATAGTTTATATATGAACGATTAATTTTAATGTTGTTACTGTTCTTAAAATATTTTATTTTAATTGTTCATTACTTCTTTTGTACTTTATTTTTTAACTTGTCCTTTCCTCACTGGGCTATCTTCCCTGTTGGGCTCATATCATCATGCTTTTCTTACTAGGGTTGTAGCTTAGCTAGTAATAATGACTAATAATAGTAATAATAATTATTATTATTATTATTTTTTATTTATTTCCTTATTTCCTTTCCTCACTGGGCAATTTTCCCTGTTGGAGTCCTTGGGTTCATATCATCATGCTTTTCCAACTAGGGTTATAGCTTAGCTAGTAATAATGAATAATAATAGTAATAATAATTATTATTGTTATTATTATTATTATTATTATTATTATTATTATTTTATTTATTTCCTTATTTCCTTTCCTCACTGGGCAATTTTCCCTGTTGGAGTCCTTGGGTTCATATCATCATGCTTTTCCAACTAGGGTTATAGCTTAGCTAGTAATAATGAATAATAATAGTAATAATAATTATTATTGTTATTATTATTATTATTATTATTATTATTATTTTATTTATTTCCTTATTTCCTTTCCTCACTGGGCAATTTTCCCTGTTGGAGTCCTTGGGTTCATATCATCATGCTTTTCCAACTAGGGTTATAGCTTAGCTAATAATAATGAATAATAATAGTAATAATAATAATAATAATTATTTTTATTATTATTATTATTATTATTATTATGTTTTGATAGGCGTGTATTTACTTATTTATTTATTCATTTGTTTATGTTTGTTTGTCCGTGATTCACAAAACTCAAAAACTATTTGACCAAATCTCATGAAATTTGGTGGGATAAATGTCCATGATCCAGGGACGACTTGATTAGATTGTGGGTGTGATTTCATTAAAGGTCAAGGTCACAAAAGGTCAAAACCTTTTTTTTTTTTTTTTTTTTTTTTTTTTTTTGCAATATCGTGGTCAATTTTTATCCGAATTGTATAAAACTATGATTGTTGTGGCCTGATTGGTAACGTCTCTGCCTGGTGTTTGCCAGTTGGAGGTTCGAGTCCTGCTCAGACTCATTAGTGCCTTTAGTGTCTGCAACCTTACCATTCTTGTGCGCTAAGGTTGGGGGGTTTAGGGGAGCCTATAGGTCTATCTGTTGAGTCATCAGCAGCCATTGCCTGGCCTTCCTTGGTCATAGCTTGAGTGGAGAGGGGACTTGGGCGCTGATCATGTAATATAGTCAGTCTCTAGGGCATTGTCCTGCACGTTAGGCAATGTCACTGTCCCTTGCCTCTGCCATTCATGAGCGACCTTTAAACCATGGTAACAAATGTGGCGTTGGCGAAGGTATGCGCTGCACTGTTCCCCCTTTGTGATTGTCATAAGAAGCAGCCATTTACTAAACATTCTTATTTATTTTTGCCTGTTTTTTTTTTTTTTTTTTTTTTTTTTTTTTTGTCATATGGTTAAGCTGAGTGCAGTGTTGTATTGATATATACTTATCAAAGCCACTGACATCAGTTACATTATATGCATTTGATAATGATTTATAAGTTTACATATTTCTAAAAACGTCATGAAATTTAATATAAATCACCTCATTAAAAATTATTACGTGTAAAATGCGGCAAATATCTTTTTAAGCGAACCAATGAGAGCTTTGCTAGATAAGAATGCATAATTCATAATTAATAATCTAGAAATATAAAGAGAAAATACGAACCTAATATAGTTGATATTAGCACTACAAGTAAATCTGATTCAAGGTGAAAAGTTTGGTTACCAACGAAAATTTACCAAAACTACAGTATTTTGACATTACCTCATCATGCTAGGAAAAATTTAATAGGTAAATAAAACAAGTATTAGAAACTAGGAATACTGTATTAATAACATTCTTCAATATGAAGGATTGTCTTTACAATAACCTTCATAGAAGGTTGAACGTTATGTACAGTGAAAATCAAAAGTTCACGGACGGTTTTATGTCGACAAGCCTAAAACACTCTGCACTGGGAAAATAATGGCCAGCGAATGTCGACAGATTAATGAATTTGACTGTACATATATAGCAGATGATAACATGTTATTATAATACAACTCATCAATGAATATAATATATGAAGGCACACATCTAAATTGTAAATACCAAAGAAGGCTTTAGTAGTAGGCCTACAGTAGATCATGGTTAAAACACTCTTCGAAATATGCTATTGGTAGAACATAGTCATGAGGGTATGCAGAAGCCTAAGAATAGAATAACAACATCTGATTAATATACAAACAAATAAATCAATCAGTTTTCTCTGAAATCGTATAGGACTATCGCAGATAAGGAACAGACTTTTAGGAAATTGAAAATCGATTTATTAATCAGACAAACGTTCTAAAATTAGTTTAGTGGCTTCCATTACTAGTTCAACTCCCTGAAGACAAGGTATTTAACTCTAGGCTTGTAATCTACAGTATGCGCTGTCAAGGAGGTATAGAATATCTGCCAGTAACCAAATTTCTCCATATACAATTTACAAGACTTTTTCCAAGCATGTGTAAACAAAAAGGGCAAGAATTTACAGTACTGGTAAAGTACTAAGTCAAGTTGAAACTGATTACTGCGTAACAAGAGCACTGTTTAAGGCCTCTCAATTACAAACTCACAACTCAAAATCTCTTAAATCACATCAGTTCCCATATAATTTTCTGAAATTATAATGTAATATTATTGGGATCCGAAGTCAGTGAATAAACACTATATGTAAACTGTGAACAACCTTTAGGAGTAAAGAACCCGATTTTTAATGAATTTTTGTATTTTACTACAGTTATTTATGCAATGGTCCGTTTCGTTAGTTAGTACAATGTTAAAAAGTTGCATTAAACCAACGGGAAATGCATGACAATATATATTACAGGATTTTTACTGTTTTAAAAACGGATATATCAACGTAAAAGAGTGATATTACGGTCACCAACCCGTAAAATATCATAACAAGGTAAGGTGAAATTACGGTCGCCTGTATTTTACTGAAATACGGCTGAGAACAGTATATTTTTACGGAAAATTTCCGATTAAAATTGCGGTTTTTTTTTTTTTTTTTTTTTTTTTTTTTAAGTGTACATATAGACTTGAATGATTCCAGTCTAGAGCATAGCCTTGCCATCTTTAGCAGTTAGACTCTTCTAGGAATTTTGGGGTACCTAAACAAAGTTAGGAATTGAAGCAACTTGGTGACACAACAAGCTGTTTCTTAGCCAAATCAGTGTGAAGAAGAAGCATTGAGTACGTGCGTTCGTACAAAGGTTTCAAGATTATCTCTTGAATGAAAAAGCTCATTCAATAAAATTCGTAACTCGTCAAGATTATCTCTTAAATGAAAAAGCTCATTCAATAAAATTCGTAACTCGTCAAGATTATCTCTTGAATGAAAAAGTTCATTCAATAAAATCAGTAACTTGTCAAGATTATCTCTTAAATGAAAAAGCTCATTCAATAAAATTCGTAACTTGTCAAGATTATCTCTTAAATGAAAAAGCTCATTCAATAAAATTCCTAACTCGTCAAGATTATCTCTTAAATGAAAAAGCTCATTCAATAAAATCAGTAACTTGTCAAGATTATCTCTTAAATGAAAAAGCTCATTCAATAGAATTCGTAACTCGTCAAGATTATCTCTTGAATGAAAAAGTTCATTCAATAAAATCAGTAACTTGTCAAGATTATCTCTTAAATGAAAAAGCTCATTCAATAAAATTCCTAACTCGTCAAGATTATCTCTTAAATGTAAAAGCTCATTCAATAAAATTCGTAACTTGTCAAGATTATCTCTTATATGAAAAAGCTCATTCAATAAAATTCGTAACTCGTCAAGATTATCTCTTAAATGAAAAAGCTCATTCAATAAAATTCGATATGAAGACACGTCGAAATGTCATCTTGCTTCATCATCGAAAAAATAACTTACATTTTTCTTATAAGTCATTTTATCTAGGTAAACATATTTCATGTAGAATTATTACCTGACTATAGTAGATTGCTAAGGACGGATAAATGATCTACAGTCTACACGATTTATCTTCCTGCTATATGTCATTATATTTTGTGTAATATTCGCTTTTTTCACAACTCTTGTTAACTAAGATGATTTTAAATCACATAAAAATAAATGTTTGATTAATGCTAAAAATGTTTAGTTTTATCCGTAACTTCTCGAATAAACATATATAATTTTTCACATTATAGAAGCACTTAAAATAATAGTTGAATTAGTTGTATATAGGTTTAATTTGGCTTTTCGAGTTCTCGTCACACACACACACATACACACACACACACACACACAAAATATATGAAACTTAACTTCACTAACAAAATAGTGACTTATCTTCTCAAACTTTACCACATCATTAAACGTTTGGGAATGCAAATATCATCAATGTGACAAATGTTCCTGTTTTCTAAATATCTGGAGCAGCTCCTCTGAACATTAAATGTCACTATGTTGGAGAACTCACTAGTTGTAACCCAAAGAATCGAGGAATTATTACAGATATTACCAATGCGATATAAATTTTTCAATTTTATAAATATCTGAAGCATTCTCCTGAACAGTAAATTTCACTATGTTGGAGAACTCACTAGTTGTAACCCAAAGAATCAAGGAATTATTGCAGATATTACCAATGTGATATAAATTTTTCAATTCTATAAATATCTGAAGCAGTCTCCAGAACAGTAAATTTCACTATGTTGGAGAACTCACTAGTTGTAACCCAAAGAATCAGGGAATTATTGCAGATATTACCAATGTGATATAAATTTTTCAATTTTATAAACATCTGAAGCATTTTCATGAACAGTAAATTTCACTATGTTGGAGAACTCACTAGGTGTAACCCAAAGAATCAAGGAATTATTGCAAATATTACCAATGTGATATAAATTTTTCAATTTTATAAACATCTGAAGCATTCTCCTGAACAGTAAATTTCACTATGTTGGAGAACTCACTAGTTGTAACCCAAAGAATCAAGGAATTACTGCAAATATTACCAATGTGATATAAATTTTTCAATTTTATAAATATCTGAAGCATTTTCATGAACTGTATATTTCACTATGTTGGAGAACTCACTAGTTGTAACCCAAAGAATCAGGGAATTATTGCAAATATTACCAATGTGTTATAAATTTTTCAATTTTATGAATATCTGAAGCATTTTCATGAACAGCAAATTTCACTATGTTGGAGAACTCACTAGTTGTAACCCAAAGAATCAAGGAATTACTGCAAATATTACCAATGTGATGTAAATTTTTCAATTTTATAATTATCTGAAGCATTTTCATGAACTGTATATTTCACTATGTTGGAGAACTCACTAGTTGTAACCCAAAGACTCGAGGAATTGGTCTCAGAAATCACGAAAAAAGACTTATCACAAAAAATCTCAAATCTTACTAAGGTGACCCCATCCGCATTGCATTCAAACAGACAGCGCTTGAGATAACGGCCTTGATATCAACAGATAAATTAAAAGACTGAATATATCGAGGTAGACCGTTGTTAATAAATAACATTTATAAAAAATGTAGAGCTTCCAACTACACTAATTTTCTACAGCCATAATATCGGCCTCTGATCAGGACGTCAAGAGGCCAAGTGCATTGGCCTGTAGGTGTAAGCGCTGACGGAGAAATTCGTAGAACTCTATGTCTTCCTTTAGGAACTTTTGAAGGGTGTCTAGAGTGGCTGGGGACACACGCTTTCTCGAGGACGGGGAATTGTTGGTGTTTAGTTTAACCCTACCTGAAATTGACAGATATTTAGTTATAAGAGTCACAAGGAACGTGCTAGTGGTATAGAATCTCTTCTCTATATGACAAAGAGCAGGTGGCTGGCCAAATAAATAAATATATATATATATATATATATATATATATATATATATATATATATATATATATATATGTCTACGTTTGCGGCCACACTGTACTCTTGCCGTCCCTCGGTAGGGGCTAGAGAGAGTAGTCATTTTTTTATAGTTCGTGTACTCCAATATATATATATATATATATATATATATATA
>NC_090761.1:71602944-71605444 GCF_036898095.1 Palaemon carinicauda | reverse complement strand
CCTCTCTCTCTCTCTCTCTCTCTCTCTCTCTCTCTCTCTCTCTCTCTCTCTCTCTCGATAAATGAGACAAAATCATAAAACCACTCTTAACAAACTAATTCGCTCTACCCAAGATAAAAAAAAGTTGCTAAAGTTGCGGGTTTTAGGTCTCCACTGAGACGATTTACATCGTTCTCCTCGGGCGACTATCAGCCAGCAGGGAAGAGCAATGAAGTCTCCACGGATTCACGAAAACGTCTTCGAGACATCCAAAATCCTTGTAGCTCTCTCTCTCTCTCTATCTCTCTCTCTCTCTCTCTCTCTCTCTCTCTCTCTCTCTCTCTCTCTCTCTCTCTCTCTCTCTCTATACCTGCATTCAGGGTGATGCCCACAGAAGAACGTCAGCTGCATATTCATTTGGGGCGAGGCCGGGTGACATTCGGGACGCCCAGCTTCGAGGCATTCGTCCAGAGTAATGTCGAACCACCAGGAGGGAGGAAACTTTTGGGTTCTAAGTCTAGGGAAGATATGGAAGAGTTATGGGTGGATGCTTTTTATATACGTGAGAGAAAATAATAGGGTAGATATGTGTAGCTTTCTATTTGATGGGGAAAGCATACAAACATACACATACACACACACACACACACACACACACACACATATATATATATATATATATATATATATATATATATATATATATATATATGTGTGTGTGTGTGTGGGTGGGGGGGGATACCTTGACGTGGTGAAAAGGTTTATATATTTCTGAATGGGGGTACTATGTATGTATATATATATATATATATATATATATATATGTATATATATATAACATATATATATATATGTATATATATGTATATATATACATATATATATGTATTTATGTATATATATATATATATATATATATATATTATATATATATATATATATATATATATATATATATATATATACTGTATATATATCCCTCCTTGAACGTAGATACCTTATCGTGGTGAAATAATTTGTGTTAGCCATGATCACCAAAGGTGTACTAGACAAGGCCACCCATAATAGGTTGGTTTGCTACGAGCGATCAGACAAAAATCTCCCACCATCACCAATAAGCAGTCGGGCAGCGTTGATGGTGAAAACTAGCCAAAGCTCAGATATGAGTAAGGACATGTCTGAGGCCTTTTTGCTGCAGTGGACTAGAAACTGTTGATGTTGTTGTTGTTGTTGTTTTTATATACAAATATATAAGTATTGTGTTAATCGTGTTATTAATAAAAAAAGCTGTTTTATGTTATTTTTTATTTTTTTTCAGTCTCTTAATGAAAATCAAAATATGATAATAGCTTTTATAAAAATAAAGATAAATGATGAAACATGAACTTGTAATGAATTATATAAAAAAATTGATAAATATATTTACTCTGATATTAAAATTCATTGTATCTAATTTGGTGGATTAGCAAACCATAACTAATATTAATTAATGATACAATATTTAAAAGTATTTTCTAATATATAGATCATTTTAAATATAGTTTTTAGATCAACCCATATGGCAAGAAAACAATAGTCGTGGAAATTAATTTTCATAGCAATTTCTAAAAGTATTTTCTAATATATAGAGCATTTTAATTTATAGTTTTAGATTAAGCTAAATTAAAAGAAAAACAATATACGTTAAAGTTGATTTTTTAGAGCAATTTCTAAAAGCATTTTCTAATATATAGAGCATTTTAATTTATAGTTTTTAGATTAGCCCAAATTGTAAGAAAAACAATATACGTTGAAGTTATTTTTATAAAAAATTTTAAAAGTATTTTCTAATATAGAGAACATTTTCATTATAGTTTTTAGATTAACGCAAATTACATGATAACAATATAAGTTAAGTTTTTAGAACAATTTCTAAAAGTATTTTCTAATATATAGAGCATTTTAATATAGTTTTTAGATTAACCTAAATTACAAGAAAGCAATATACGTGGAAGTTAATTTTTAAAGCAATTTCTAAAAGTATTTTCTAATATACAGAAAATTTTAATTTATATTTTTAGATTAACCTAAATTACAAGAAAGCAATATACGTTGAAGTTAATGTTTTAGAGCAATTTCTAAAAGTATTTGATAATATACAGATCATTTTAATTAAAGTTTTTAAATTAACCCATATTGCAAGAAAAGAATAGTCGTGGAAATTAATTTTATAGCAATTTATGAAAATATTTTCTAATAGAGCATTTTAATTTATAGTCTTTAGATTGCCGCAATTTCTAAAAATATTTTCTAATATATAGAGCATTTTAATTTATAGTTTTTAGATTAGCCCAAATTGTAAGAAAACAATATACGTTGAAGTTAATTTTTTAGAGCAATTTATAATATAATGACGGAAATTTTTACACATTATTTGGAGTATTATGTCACACTGGTACACTTAAAATAATTGCCGTAAAAATCGGGAAAAATCCTGGAATAAATGTTGCCAGGCATTTGCCATTTTAGAAACTGATATATT
>NC_090761.1:71595444-71600444 GCF_036898095.1 Palaemon carinicauda | reverse complement strand
AAAATACGTAGCAATAGATAAGACATATTTCCGGTGTTCCAGGAAGAGTATAGGCCAGGAAATATTTATTATTGGAAAATATAAACTATCAGAAATACGTAGCAATAGATAAGACATATTTCCAGTGTTCCAGGAAGAGTATAGGCCAGAAATTATTTATTATTGAAAAAAACAACTATCACAAAAACGTAGCAAGAGATATGACATATTTCCAGTGTTCCAGGAAGAGTATAGGCCTAATTGGAGTAGGCATATGGCAAAACAGATTGTGAAATATAACCGTAAAATAGGTTCTTGATATTTCTTGCTTATCTAAACTGGCATCTCAAGTCTTGGTCCATCTCTCCTAATCGCAGATTGAAGAAGAGGATGATAAAGAATCATAAAACTTTAAGAAAACCAACAGTTTAACTTGTGCTTGTAAGCAGAGTTCTAAACCTTGCAATCTCTAGCCTTGGTCCATCTCACCCAACCACAAATTGAAGAAGAGGATATTTGTTTTGAAGCATAAAAAAACTAAAAGAAAACAAACAGTTTAAGGTGTGCAAAAAAAATGCGGAGTCGTGTAGCTCTCAAGCAAAGGTGTATGGTGTGCTATATTCATCAGAAAGTTTTGAATTAACGCCAACTTGTGTGCAAGTGTTACAATGCTTACTTAGTCTTACTCCACCTGGATCTCTTTCTTATGTAATAGAAGTTACTTATGTACCTCGACACGGGCTCTCTCACCAAGTTGATCCAGGCTGCTCGTGGTAAGCCCAGTCTGTGTGTATAGTTGGATTTTGTTGATAATGGTTAGCGTGTTGCAATTTGGCAATATGGACCTTTGTATGGAATGTATTAAGATATTTGCCTATTTTGTGTAGATGAGTGGGGAATATTTTTTTTTTTTTTTTTTTTTTTTTTTTTTTTTTACAGTGTAGGCTAACACCGCGTGGTAGGAATAAATACTGGTTAGTGTCAGTGATAAATTCTAGGGATGCATTATACATTTATACTGATAAATACCGGTTGATATCAGTGATAAATCCTAGGGATGCATAATACGTTTGTACTGATAAATATCGGTTGATATCAGTGATAAATTCTGGGGATACATAATGCATTGTCAGTACATTGGTGTTAATAAATACTGGTCATTGTCAGTAACAAATTCTAAGGGTGCACAATACATTGGGATTAATAAAATAAAGGTTGATATCAGTGATAAATTCTAAGGATACATAATATATTGGTAGTAATAAATACTGCTTATTGCCGGTGATAAATTCAAGGGATACATAATACATTAGTGTTGATAAATTCTGGTTAATATCAGTGATAACTTCTAGGGATACATAATACATTGGTATTGATAAATACTGGTTAATATCAGTGATAAATTTTAGGGATATATAATGTATTGGTATTAATAAATATTGGTTAATATCAGTGATAACTTCTAGGGATACATAATACATTGGTATTGATAAATACTGGTTAATATCAGTGATAAATTTTAGGGATATATAATGTATTGGTATTAATAAATATTGGTTAATATCAGTGATAATTTCTAGGGATACGTAATACATTGGTATTGATAAATACTGGTTAATATCAGTGATAAATTTTAAGGATATATAATGTATTGGTATTAATAAATATTGGTTAATATCAGTGATAATTTCTAGGGATACATAATACATTGGTGTTGATAAATACTGATTAATTGTCAGTGATAAATTCTAAGGATTCATAATGTATTGGTGTTAATAAATACTAGTTGATATCGGATAAATTCTAAGGATACATAATACATTGTTATTGATAAATACTGGTTAATATCAGTGATCATTTCTAGGGATACATAATATAATGGTATTAATAAATACTGGTTAATGTCATTGATAATTTCTAGGTAAATGATAAATTGGTGCTAACCTTCATTAACCCTTATGAAATAAGGTTTGATCTCATAACATTACCTTGTAACATTAAAGAAGTATATATGTAATACATTGTTAATGATAAATACTGGTTAATATCAGTGATAATTTCTAGGGATACATAATATATTGGTATTAATAAATTCTGATTGTCAGTGATAATTTCTAGGCAATTTGTAAATTGGTATTAACCTTCATTAACTCTTATAAAACAAAGTTTGATCTCATAACATTACCTTGTAACATTGAAGAAGTATATATGTCGTTCAAATATCTTGGACCTGATCATCCTGTGACTGTACATGACACGATGGATTAACATTCGTCTGCTTGAAGTGTCAATCCAGTGCTTGTCGTAACAGACGAATGTTCGCAGCGAAAGAAGTTGATCTTGCATAGTCTGTAAACAACGAACTACTGTATAGTCATTTTTTTTAAATGAGGCGCATTTATACTGCTTCGTAGCAGTGCCCTTTTAGCTCTGAAAAGTTTCCAGCTAGCTGATTGGTTGGAATTATCTTGTCCAACTAATCAGCTAGCAGGAAACTTTTCCGAGCTAAAAGGGCACTCTTGTGAGTCGGTGGAAATGGCACATTTGCACTGCCTCACAGGGGTGCCCTTTTAGCTTGGAAAAGCATCCTGCTAGCTGATTAGTTTGAATTATCTTGTCCAACTAATCGGCTAGCAGGAAACTTTTCCGAGCTAAAAGGGCACTGCTGCGAGGCGGCACATTTGCACTACCTCACAGGGGTGCCCTTTTAGCTCAGAAAAATTTCCTGCTAGCTGATTGGTTAGAGTTATCTTGTCCAGCCAGTCAGCTAGCAGGAAATTTTCCGAGCTAAAAGGGCACCCCTGCGACACTGCCTGGCCGCGGAGCCCTTTTAGCTCTGAAAAGTTTCCTGCTATCTGATTGGTTAGAACTATCTTGTCCAATGAATCAGTGATCAGGAAACTTATCCGAGCTAAAATGGCACCTCTGTGAGTCAGTGCAAATGCTCGGAGGGGTGCCCTTTTAGCTCGAAAAAGTTTCCTGCTAGCTGATTGGTTAGAACTATCTTGTCCAACGAATCAGTGATCAGGAAACTTTTCCGAGCTAAAAGGGCACCCTCGCGAGGCAGGGCATGTGCACTGCCTCACAGGGGAGCCCTTTTAGCTCAAAAAGGTCTCCTGCTAGCTGATTGGTTAGAATTATCTTGTCCATCTAATCAGCCAGTAGGAAACTTTTCTGAGCTAAAAGGGCACCCCTGCGAGTCGGTGCAAATGCGCCTCATTAAAAAAATTTGAGTATAGGTTAGGTAAGGCTAGGTCAGGCTAGGTGAGGTTAGGTTAGGTTAAGTTAGTTATTCGTTCAACTAATTGCACATTCTTCAGTGTTTTATTTTTATATTTTAAGAATCGATTTTATAGTGAATTATCATTTTCAATAGTTTATTTTCAATCATATTCGATATGATCATTTACTTCAAGTTATTTTGTTTGAAGTTGTAGAGGGAAAATGGCATATTGTATATCATTTAATGGAAAACGCATATTTTGAATTATTGAATTAATTCATTTTACATTCATAGCTTGTAAACTTATATATTATATATATATATATATATATATATATATATATATATATACTGTATATATATATATATATATATACATATATATATATATATATATATATATATATATATATATATATATATATATATACAGTATATATATGTATATATATATATATATATATATATATATATATATATATATATATTTATATATATATATATATATATATATATATATTTATATATTTATATATATATGTATATATATATATATATATATATATATATATATATATATATATAGGCACGAAAGTAATAACGAAAGAAAATATTTTCTTTCGTGTTTATAATACATGTTTCATGCTCATCACGTGTCCGCTTTCGTGATTTCTACTCATATATATATATATTTGTATGTATATATATATATATATATATATATATATATATATATATACATATATATATATATATATATATATATATGTATATATATATATATATATATATATATATATATATATACACATACATACATAAATCAATACCCATCATAACCTTGTCATGAAATCAATTAAATCAATTTGAATACGACGTAACCACCCAATACCAAACCTGTCAATGATAGAATTGAAGGTAGTTGAACCGCATTTTGGAACTCTATTATAGATCACGAGTCTCGCATTTTTCGGCGTGACATTAGTAGCTGTGGGCTGAATGTCGAATTTGTCGACGTCCTCGTCGACACTGCTGAAGGCGTAGTCTTCGTCATCTCCGCTGACCTGCATCGATATACTGACTGGAGGAAAAGACTTTAATTCGTCTATGGTCCATCTGACCCTCTTAGGTATTAGAGGCCTAGTTTTATTCCACGCGGAAGAGCCTATGAAGTTCCCGAACGATTTGGGTAGGTCTATGAACTTCTTGAACTGCTTTATAGACTCCTGCAAGGGATTCCAGTCGCTTGTGGATGACTCCAGAGGGCTTTCGGTGAAACTGGATGGTTTCGAAGTCGCCGACCAGTCGGCGATCTGTCGCGACCAGTCTGCGACGTGTCGCGATCCGTGATAGTGATTTCGCAGAGATCCCACGATCATTGGATATTTCTTGGCTCTTGGAATAACTTCTGTAAAATGGAGTATAAAGCGTAAGATGACGTTGAAGTTTAAATTCTTGGTAAATAACATAGAATAGATAAATAATAATGTAGGAATATGAAATTACATGAATAACCACATTCTCTCTCTCTCTCTCTCTCTCTCTCTCTCTCTCTCTCTCCCTAGCATATAATCTACACTAACCTCAATCTTTCGTGTTTTGAATTCAGCTTCCAAACCACAACACCGACATCTTTTGCACGAACTCATTTCGCCATGAAAATCGCGTGCTTACCTACCCTCGATGGATCGATGAGAGAGAGAGAGAGAGAGAGGAGAGAGAGAGAGAGAGAGAGAGAGAGAGAGAGAGTTACGTGAAAACACAACAGATCTATAAATATCTTATTGTGGTACGGACA
>NC_090761.1:71573114-71590614 GCF_036898095.1 Palaemon carinicauda | reverse complement strand
AATCTGTACTAGTCAGGGACACCCATACTAGGTTGGTTTGCTGCGAGCAATCAGACAAAAGTCTCCCACCATCACCAATCCGCAGTTAGCCAGCTTTTGATGATAACTGACCAAACCCCAATCATGTATAAAGACATGTCTGAGGCCTTTGTCCTGCAGTGGACTAGAAATGGCTGCATTTGTTGTTGTTGTTTTTGTTGCTGTTGTTGTTGTTGGTGTTGTTGTTATTGTTGTATATGTGCGTATGTAATATTTCTAAATCAGTAACTTTCACTAATGAGGGAAATTTATATATATGAAATGAGGTGGTATGATAGAAACTTTATAAATGAAACTAAATAATTCTTATATTCGTTTGTTTCAATGTTTTTTTTTTTTTTTTTTTTTTACCGAAGCTCACTTTTAGTTGCACCTACTTTTTAGCGGAACCTACTTATTATCCACACCTACTTTTTAGCTGCACCTACTTATTATCTGCACCTACTTTTTAGAAGTACCTACTTTTAATCACACCTACTTTTTACTTGTACCAACATTTTAGCCACACTTACTCTATAGCTGCTCCTACTTTTTAGCTGCACCTACTTTTAAGGTGCATCTATTTTTAGCTGCACCTACTTTTAAGGTGCATCTATTTTTAGCTGCACCTACTTTTTAGTTGCACCTACATTTTAGCTGCGTCTATTTTAGCCCACTTACTTTTTAGCCACACCTTATTAGCCTTCTAATTTTCTTCCATTCATGTTTCCTTTCTTCCATCTTGCTATTCAATCTCTTTTAACTTTAACATCATAGAATAATCGAATGGTTTCTTCAAATTCCACCAATTAAATCATATGTACATACGGTCAGTCTCTAGGGTATTGTCCTACTCAATAGGATGATGTCACTGTCCCTTGTCTCTGCCATTCATGAGCAGCCTTGAAACCTTTAAGGTAATTAGCATATCCTATGGATAATTTGCATTAATTTGGGTGCCATGTGTGTAATACGCTAGCGGATTTTTACCTCAGACATTCCTACAACAAACTTATATTGTCTAGAATACAATACTACACAGTATTCTAGAAGTTTTATTCCAGCTATGACCAAGTTGTGGAGTGAAATTACCAAACAATTTTTCTTCTCTTAAGAGGTTAACTTCTGTGCTGTAATTGTTCATTGGGCACCTTCCTCTTGGTAAGGGTAAAAGAGACTTTAGCTTTGGCAAGCAGCTCTCCAAAATCAAACCATTGTTCTCTGGTCTTAGAGAACAATAGCCTCTGTTCCATGGTCATTCAATGTCTTGGGTTAGAGATCTCTTGCTTGAGGGTACACTCGGGCACACTATTCTGTCTTGTTTCTCTTCATGTTATTTTGAAGTTTTTATCCTCATGTTATTTCAAATTTGAATAGTTTATACGTAAAATATTTATTTTAATATTATTATTGTTATTAAACTTCTCTTGTAGTATTTCCTTATTTCCTTTCCTCACTGTTTTATTTTCTATGATGGAACCCTTGGGTTTATAGCATCCTGCTTTTCCAACTAGGGTTGTAGCTTAGCAAGTAATAATGATATTAATTATAATGATATTCCTTATCGGGTAGCTGAATTGGTAGAACTCCAAAAGTTCAAACTTGCAGCTAATATTTTTTATGTTGAACAGGCTGACATAAGACTCTTTTTATAGTTTATATATGAAATATCTGTTTTGGTGTTGTTGAGGTTTTTGAGATGTTTTATTTTGGGTGTTCGTTACTTCTCATATCGTTTATCTATTTATTTCCTTTCCTCAATGGGCTATTTTTCCTGTTGGAGCCCTTAGGCTTATAGCATCCTGATTTTCTAATTAGGGTTGTTGCTTGGTATTCCAATGTCCTTGGGTTAGAGTTCTTTTGCTTGCGGGTACACTCGGGCACACTATTCTAATTTCTCTTCCTCTTGTTTTGTTAAAGTTTTTATAGTTTATATAGAAAATATTCGTTTTAATGTTGTTACTGTTCTCAAGAAATTTTATCTTTCCTTGTTTTCTTTCCTCACTGGGCTAATTTCCCTGTTGGGGCCCCTAGGCTTATAGCATCCTGCTTTTCCAACTAGGGTTGTAGCTTAGCAAGTGATGATAATAATAATAATAATAATAATAATAATATAAAATATAAAAACTTTAACAAAACAAGATTAAGAGAAATGATGTAGAATAGTGTGCCCTAGTGTACCCCCAAAGCAGAGAACTCTAGCCCAAGACAGTGGAAGACCATGGTACCGAGGGTATGGCACTACCCAAGACTAGAGAATAAGGGTTTGATTGTAGAGTGTCCTTCTTCTAGAAGAGCTGCTTACTTTAGCTAAAAGAGTTCTACTCTTACCAAGAGGAAAGTTTCCACTGAACAACTACTGTGCAGTAATTAACCCCTTGAGCGAAGAAGAATCGTTTGGTAATCTCAGTATGGTCAGGTGCATGAGGACAGAGGTGAATGTGGATATGATAAGCTAGACTATTCAGCGTATGTATAGGCAACGGAAAATTGAGCCGTAACCAGAGAGAGGGATCCAATGTAGTATTTATTGGCAAGTCAAAGGACTCAATAACTCTAGTGATCTGTTCTACCTACTAGAGAAAAGCATTTATCTCTACATTAGAAGCGAAGCCAATTTGCAAAACACTATACAACATAGATATGTATTTTCTACTTCATTCGTAGCAAAAAGCACTTTCGTCTAATTCCTAAGTTTCAGCCTCGTAGAATTATTCAAACTACGCTACATTCTTACCTCTTATACAATAAAGAATTATTCTCAGGACAATAACATAATTTCTCTTTTGCAATAGATTCTCTCTGAAGTTCATTCTTAGTGTTGTTTAGCTCGATCTGAAAGATTTGAAAAGATATTGCGTATATGAAAGGCATTTAGTACGAAGATGTAGAAATTTGTGTTGTTCAATAAAAAATACAATACAGGTCTTTTCTCCTCGTATTAAAAACATTGTTGTCATTGATGTTGTCGTTATTTATGTTGTTATTTCGTTGTTATTTTTACGTCAAATGTGTTCCAGAAATTAGTCGGTGAGTTAGTTCATCTATCTGTATAAATACAGTATGTCATCTATGAATTATTCAAGACGTCACCTAACTTGTACTTTAGGCCCAACTGGCTTGGTGTTGGGGTCATGGGGCCAATCAAAACCGAGTCATAATGGGGAGAGAGGTTAGGTAGAGAGATAGACTAAAGGAAGCAAGAAAGGAAGTACTGTACTGTAGATTAGAAGGCTTTAAAGTAGGTGCATTATAGACCAAAACACGCTGTAAATACCCTATTCATAATGCATACAGTTTGCCAGAGCATGTACACTATGTTCTGAACTCGAAGAAATAAGAAGAATGTTACTAAGAAAGCCGTGAAAACTGACTTTCATGACTTATTCATTTAATGGTTTTCATTGAATAACTCCACATCGATTTCTAAGTGAATGAATGTACCCAACTGTTGTAAGATGTGAATTTTTTTTTTATTTCTTTGCGAGACATTCTATTGGCTTTTCTGTATTTTGAGACAATTCTTTAACGAACTTTATAGGAGTTATTTATATATATATATATATATATATATATATATATATATATATATATATATATATATATATATATATATTTACAGTATATATATATATGTACATATATATATATATATATATATATATATATATGTGTGTGTGTGTGTGTGTGTGTGTGTATATATACGCATATATATATACATATATATATATATATATATATATATATATATATATATATATATATATATATGTATATATATATACAGTATACATATATATGTATATATATATGTATGTATATTTATATATATGTATATATACATATATATATGCATATATATATGTATATATACATATATATATATATATATATATATATATATATGTGTGTGTGTGTGTGTGTGTGTGTGTGTGTGTGTGTGTGTGTTATGTGTGCAACATTCTTACTTATCAAATCTAATATAACAGTTTCATTACATAGATAAACTCTAGTTCAAATATAATTAAAACCCATTGTGAACCACCCTGGCTTAAAACCAAGAATGTTACATTCTTACAGTGAACAGTCTGTTTTCATTCTTGAAATGCATAATATGAAATTTACTCTGGTTGATGTAAATGGGACTTTTCGAGTCTGATGTTTTGGATTGATATGTGGTAATGTCCATTTTTACGTGGATTTTATGATTTCGTCGATTTTCCAGAAAATATGTATAAATACAGTATCCATTCGTCAATTTTCCATAATGTATATTGATATGCAGTGGTTAATTCGTCAATTTTCCAGAATATATTTAGAAATACAGTATCCATTCGTCAATTTTCCACAATGTATATTGATACAGTGGTTAATTCGTCAATTTTCCAGAAAATATGTATAAATACAGTATCCATTCGTCAATTTTCCATAATGTATATTGATATACAGTAGTTAATTCGTCAATTTTCCAGAATATATTTAGAAATACAGTAATCCCTTAGTCAAATTTCCAGAATATATGTAGAAATACATCATCCATTCGTCAATTTTCCACAATATATGTAGAAATACAGTATCCGTTCGGCAATTTTACAGAATATGTGCCTAAATAATCCACATTTCAAATTATTAATATAATCAAGTATAAACTTACGAAATAATTCAATATGAATCTTACCAATGTTTACAACGGCAACTCGAAGTATCCTGGGATATAAATTTCTTCACTCCGTCGGTTGATTTTACAATAAAATTGAAATTACGATTATATAAATTAACATTAAACTCGAAACAGCCAAAACACAAACAAACTACATATTGAATTTACGAGTGTGTAATTTAACATTAAACTCGAGACACTCAAAACACAAACAAACTACATATTGAAATTATGAGTGTGTAATTTAACATTAAACTCGAGACACTCAAAACACAAACAAACTACATATTGAAATTACGAGTGTGTAATTTAACATTAAACTCGAGACACTCAAAACACAAACAAACTACATATTGAAATTACGAGTGTGTAATTTAACATTAAACTCGAGACAGTCAAAACACAAACAAAATAATCACAATTGAAGAAAAACTACTGATATTACTGGCTTAAAAACAATACACTTCAATAGCATTCCTGTGTACGGTTTCTTTAGCCCTGGATCGACCAGAGATATGCAAAGCCTTGTTGAGTAACAGTCGACAAGACCGAGGCGCACGAAACACTGGGAGCTATGTTGCAAACACACCAAATTCAACTACAGAAATGAGGTCCAGTCTATCTAGTCTAGCCTGGGTCGTCTAGGCACTACCCGGGGACACAATGGCTCCAAGCAGGGGCCCGTGGTAAGGCTGTGTAGTGAGTGAGTGACTTCCTACCCGTAGCTGTAACGATTTTGGAACATTTATCGCAAGTCTAGAGTGGACGTAACTCTTACATTTTTGTTCTAATTTATTTCCCGGTCTGTTTACGATACTGGAATAAATTTGAATACTTTAATACGATCTTTTATGTAATGGATTTATCTAGTAGATAATTTCGTGCTGGAGAGATCTATTTAAAGGATTATTGTATGCAGTAAATGACATATTTTATTCAATATTTCCTGATTGATCGTACATACATTTTTGTTTTATTTAATTTCGCGGTCTGTTTACGATACTGGAATAAATTTGAGTACATTAATACGATCTTTTATGCAATGGATTTAACTAGCAGATAAATTCGTGTATACAAGACCTATTTAAGTACGACATTTTTATAATTTTTGAAAGGATTATTACATGCAGAAAATCATAATTTTCTATTTAATGTTTCCTGATTTATATGGAGTTTTCTGCTTATAATTGAATGCCTGATTGAAATTGATAGTGTCTACTGATAGTAGAGTGCTTTGGTTGATAGATAGTCACTATTAACAATAGTGTGGTAGATTAATGATTATGCGTACTGATAGTGATGTATTATGATTCGGTTAGATTTTGCCAGTCGTCTCTATCTTGAACTTTTAATTCAATACTTCTCCCTTCATCATCTCACATTTCATTGTCCTCAGCCATGTAGGACTGGATCTTCCAACCCTTCTAGTGCCTTGTGTTGCCCAGCTGAAGATTTGGGGAACTAATCTCTCTTAGGGAAGTGCGAAGAACATGTCCAAACCATCTCCATCTACCCCTCGCCATGATCTCATCCACATATGGCACTCGAGTAATATCTCTTATAGTTTCATTTCTAATCCTGCCATGCCATTTAACTCATATAGCGTGCTTTAAGCTGATATGAATAATCGAGTGCCAAGGATATATGAAAATGCTCTTAACAGTTCACACGGAAAACTAAACGCTAAGTGGTTCAGTTCCCAAATGATTAGTTTAAACTGAAATCCATTTTTTTCTCAGCTCGATACGAAACCGCATTGAAAAATATAGCTCCATCTTGCGACGAAATTTAACTCTTGGTTATTAAAATGTCACGCTAGGTCATAAGAACGAATTAATGGTTAGGGATTTGACCGAATGGTTTCTACGAATAGTAAGGAACACGATTATTAAAGTTTCATTTAGTGAGTAGAGTTCGGGTTGCATGAAACTACTGTATATTCGTTTATAAGTGTCGTTAATTTAAGCTTCCTGGCAATTTTTTTTTTACGTATGAAAGTATTGTAAAGCTCTCTCTCTCTCTCTCTCTCTCTCTCTCTCTCTCTCTCTCTCTCTCTCTCTCTCTCTCTCTCTCTCTCTCTCTCTCTCTCTCTCTCTCTCCATACTCACGCGCGCGCACGTATACATTCACACACACATATACAGTATATATATATACACACACACACATATACAGTATATATATATACACACACACACATATACAGTATATATATATATATATATATATATATATATATATATATATATATATATATATATATATATATATATATATATATATATATATATATATATATATTTACATGTGTACGTATATATGTATAGACACACACACACACACACACACACACACATATATATATATATATATATATATATATATATATATATATATATACAGTACATATATATATAATATATATATATATATGTATGTATTTATATATATATCTACATATATATATACACACACACACACATATATATATATATATATATATATATATATATATATATATATATATATATATACACTTTTTAATCAATGAAATCATCTAACATTCCCTTATTTCTATATCAACACCATCGTTCTAACCCAACACCGCAATTTACACGTCCCTCATAGCTGTTAACAGACTCATGGTACGCTTATGTCAAAACAATGAGGTCATTGTTATGCCTGTAGATCAGACTGATTAAATTACCATGACAATTACCGTGAACTTTATTCACTTTCAGTGAAATGTACTGTTGTATAATGTAGTTTTTTGAAAATCGACTAGCAAGAGATTTTTTTGTTCTACTCTTCTTTCCCACAGTTATACCTAAATTAAGGGGTTGGTTGCTTGATGCGACCTCTCTAATGCTTTCTATTAAAGGCATTCTCTTCCACTAAACCTCATCTCTCCAGATCCTTCACCTTATCTTCGTCCTCTCCACCGTTATCCCTACATTAAGGGGTTGGTTGCTTGATGCGACCTCTCCAACGCCTTCTATCAAAGGCATCCTCTTCCACCAAACATCTTGTCTCCATATCATCCTTCACCTTATCTCGCCATCTAATTCTCTGCCTTCCTCTTGATCTCCCACTAACAGGTTCCTCCTGAGCCTTTCTCACTCCCTCCCCACCATCCATCCTCGACACATGCCAACACCATTTTCACTTATGACACTTATCATCTTTGTAATCTTTACTACGCCTGCCATTCTTATTATTTCATCATTTTCCAATCTTTCCTGCAGTGATATTTTTGTTCTTTTTATTATTAAGAGTTTATTAATTAAACTTAATGTATAATTTAGTTTTTTTCTAGTTGTTTTTAAATTGACTTACAATGGTTGCAATTTATTTTTTTAATTTTGATTATTAAGGTTTATGAAAACAAAATGGAGAGTTCAAGTAGCTTCATCTTCGAGATAAGATATTTAATTCACTTGCTTTCTAAACAATGGTAATTATGGTTTAGACTAGAGGGTACAATCAGGTACATTATTCTATCTGTTTAATTATTTCCTTTCCTCACTGGGCTATTTTCCCTGTTGGAACCCTTGAGATTATAACATCCTGTTTTACTAACTAGGGTTGTAGCTTGGGTAATAATTATCATCATCATCATTATCGTCATCTCCTCCTACCCCTATTGACGCAAAGGGCCTCTGTTAGATTTCGCCAGGAGTCTCTATCTTGAGCTTTTAAATCAATACTTCTCCATTCATCAGCTACTTCACGATTCATAGTCCTCATCGATGTAGGCCTGGGTCTTCCAACTCTATCTTCCAACTCTTCTAGTGCCTTGTGGAGCCCAGTGGAATGTTTGGTGAACTAATCTCTCATGGGGAGTGAGAAGATCATATCCAAACGATCTCCATCTACCCCTCACCATGATCTCATCCACATATGGCACTCGAGTAATCTCTCTTATAGTTTCATTTCTAATCCTATCCTGCCAATTAACTCCCAATATCGGTTGGATATTGTTTCATTGTCATACCACGACTCGCGTCCATACATTAATATACAATAAATCATATAACTTTCTTTCAATGTCGTATGTTAAGTGTTATAATTGAAAAAGCTTATATTTCTATTCATCATTTATTTTTTCACCTTAATGCTATAATTGAATGCACAGGTAAAGCACTTATAAATGAATTACTCTTACAAAATATTACATGTATATTAAAACCTTTTATTACTAGTGATGTATAGCTATGAAAGACAGCACGGTAATGGGAATGAATGATTAATGAGGTCATGAATGTAAAATGAATGGACATTCAGGTTTGGTGTGTTTTTTTTTTGGCTTTTATTCAATAGTTTGATTAAATTTCATATTATGTGAAGTAATGGCATGATTAGTATATATATATATATATATATATATATATATATATATATATATATATATATATATATATATATATATATATGTATATGTATATATATATATATATATATATATATATATATATATATATATATCGATATATATACAGTATATATACTGTATTTATATATATATATATATATATATATATATAAATAGATATAAATATATGTATATATGTATATATATATATATATATATATATATATATATATATATATATATATATATATATATATATGTGTGTGTGTGTGTGTGTGTATGTGTGTATTTATACTGTAATTATATATGTATATATGCATAGATAGATATAGATATACATGCATGTATATATATATATATATATATATATATATATATATATATATATATATATATATATTGTCATGCAGGGACGTTGCCAGTAGGCTATCACAACCATGTATCCTCTGGACGTGGAGTGGGTAGGAGACTAACCTGCCCTTTCCCCTTTTGCTTTATATAACATATCCAAATAAAAGGGTACCTTAGTGACCTATGTGACGTCACACCTCAAGTCATCATACTGGGCCCTTATCATTTCAAAACATAAGTTAGGAAGGAAGATTGATCTAGTATTTTTCTTCCGTCCAGTGAAGGTTTAAGGATGCTTCAATACATGAAGATAAGTGTTAGCTAAGTACAGTATTACTATCAGTCTATTATTTACATATGTAAAATGTACCATATATATATATATATATATATATATATATATATATATATATATATATATATATATATATATATATATATATATATATGATAATTTTGCACATTTATACGTGTTTTTCATATCTATTCAGTTTCTTGGGCCCTGGTTCGATTCCCTGGCCGACCAGAAGCTATTATCCTTGAGTCGATTCCCCGTTGGGTCTCTGATCCCGAGGTAGAGAGAATCCAGATATTAGGTTTATGATATATGGCTTATATGACTATATATATATATATATATATATATATATATATATATATATATATATATATATATATATATATATATACAGTATATATATATATATATATATATATACATACATATATATATATATATATATATATATATATATATATATATATATATATATATATATATATATATATATTTATAAAATTAACTTAGTGATATTGTATTTATTCTAAAAGTAAAAGTACCCTGGTATACATTTTTTAAAGGATTGACTAAAATCCGTTATTCGACTTAACGAAAGAGATACAAGTGATAAATACCTCATATAGAAACGACTAAAAAGGTACGAATGGGAAAGTCAAATCAGATAATATCACAGAAGACGCAAAATCATTATCTCCTCAATCATATTCAAACAGTTGGAAGTCTCTGGCATATGCCCTACGTAGGGCAACCACCTGATCGGAGCTCAACTGTCTTCTGTACTCCTCCCACTCAGTGCTCCCAATCCTCCTGGAAGTTCTGGAAGTATTTGGAAAATGGAGATCGCCAGGCGCATCTATGAGTCGCAGAAACCTCTCAGAATCTTCTTCCAGTGTTTCCACCTTGGCTATGACGTCATAGTTGAGCGCGCACGGGTGACACAGGGTCATATATGAATTCCAGTGATCGTCGCTCTGTTTTCCATACCCTAGAGTGACATAATCGACGAATTCAGGCCACTGGATGTTTTCCAGGTTGGCATTAGGCCTGCGCTTTGCCACGAAGGGGAGGACTTGCTTCTGGAATAAGGGGTCTCCTTTGAACTGGATTTTGTCCCGGTAGGCCGATGCAAGTCTGTGGAACGGGTGTCTTACTACAATGAGCTTCTTGTAGGTGTTTAGTTTGATTTCCAGTGGGGGTCCCTGTGAAAAAAATAATAAGTGACTTGATAACTGATGCAGGCCAAGAATAGTGTTCCAAGGGATCTGCAGTGACAGGGCACTGAGGACAAGTCCTCACAACCAGGGCATAGCCAACCAAAGACTAAGAGAGAAGCCTCAGGGTGAGGATCAATTTACGGTACAAAATCTTCTTAGTTAAACTGTAAGTGTTCAATCACTGATAATTTTCCCCCAAGCACCACAAAATAACTGATTCATAATTTTTTTTTTCGAATGCTTAAATATTTCAAAGACTTTTGGGTACTTATAAGACAATTTAATCTATTTCACAAGCTCAAAATATTTCCAACTCTTGATATGGTGATATGCTGACTGTTTTCAGCAAGATGACATTGATATAATGCACAAGGAAATCAGTAGACAGAATTGGAAGTAACTCCTGCATAAGAAAATCAGTAGACAGAATTGGAAGTAACTCCTGCACAAGAGAATTAATAAACAGAATTGGTAGTAACTTCTGCGCAAAAAGTCAGTAGACAGAATTGGAAGTAACTCCTACACAAGAAAATCAGGCGACAGAATTGAAAGTAGCTACTGCACAAGAAAATCAGCAGACTGAATTGGAAGGAACTCCTACATAAGATAGTCAGAAGACAGAATTGAAAATAACTCCTGCACAAGAAAATCAGCAGACTAAATTAATACACAGAAATAAACGTTCATTTACTTCCAGCTTCTTCACCAGCTGCATCTTGTATCCGTTCTCGTGAGGCACCATCAGAGGAATTGCAGACAAGTTTTTCACCGTTGTTAGTCCTACGAGGGACATCCAGACTTTCTTCCAGTTGGTACAGGCGACCTAGAAGAAATCGAAATGAATCAGGATAGAAAGGTAGGCACTTTCCTCTTGGTAATGGTAGAAGAGATTCTTTAGCTATGGTAAGCAGCTCTTCTAGGAGGACACTCCAATGTCAAACCATTATTATTATTATTATTATTATTATTGTTATTATTATTATTACTTGCTAAGCTACACCCCTATTTAAAAAAGCAGGATGCTATAACTCCAGGGGCTCCAACAAGGAAAATAGCCCAATGAGGAAAGGAAACAAGAAAAAATAAGATATTTTAAGAACAGTAACAACGTCAAAATAAATATCTCCTATATAAATTATAAAAACTTGAACAGAACAAGAGGAAGATAAACAAGGTAGAAATAGCGTGCCCGAGTGTATCCTCAAGCAAGAGAACTCTACCCCAAGATAGTGGAAGACCATGGAACAGAGCCTATGGCACTACCGAAGACTAGAGAACAATTGTTTGATTTTAGAGTGTCCTTCTCCTAAAAGAGCTGCTTACTATAGCTAAAGAGTCTCTTTTACTCTTACCAAGAAGAAAGTAGCCACTGAACAATTACAGTGCAGTAGTTAACCCTTGTGTGAAGAAGAACTGTTTGGTAATCTCAGTGTTTTCAGGTGTATGAGGACAGAGGAGAATGTGGAAAGAATAGGCCAGACTATTCGGTATATGTATAGGCAAAGAAAAGATGAGCCGTAACCAGAGAGAGGGATCCAATGCAGTACTGTCTGGCCAGTCAAAGAATCCTATAACTCTCTAGCGGTAGTATCTCAACGGTTGGCTGGTGGTCTGAACAACCTACTACCTCTATCTATCAATTTATTGCCTGTTTGCAAGGGTACATAATGTGAGTTTTAGTGGCCTATTTTTTATGTATTTATCTATCTATCTATCTATCTGTGTTTGCGAGTGTCAACTTTCTCCTGTCTCACCTTTGGGATGTAACAGTAGATCGCTTTCCTGAACTCGTCGACAAAAAGATGACTAAACCTTTCCCCCGGGGAAACCATCAGTAGGTCTAACAACTCGTCTTGTGATAGACCCATGTCATCGCAGATTCTTCTGACAGCTTCTCGACGCCTCTCCTGTTCCAGGTTCCAGGACTTCCATCCATTCTCCCAAGATGCTTTCATCTCAGACGCGCTAGCTTTTCGAGGAGAGATGCTGTTGGTTCTCCTGGTAAATAGCCAGTTCAAATGTCCTTCAAGAAGAAAGAAAGTTGTTTTGAGTATTGTTTCTCGTGGTAAATAGACAGTTCAAATGTCTTTTAAGAAGAAAGAAAGTTGTTTTGAGTATTGTTTCTCGTGGTAAATAGACAGTTCAAATGTCCTTCAAGAAGAAAGAAAGTTGTTTTGAGTATTGTTTCTCGTGGTAAATAGACAGTTCAAATGTCCTTCAAGAAGAAAGAAAGTTGTTTTGAGTATTGTTTCTCGTGGTAAATAGACAGTTCAAATGTCTTTTAAGAAGAAAGAATAGATGTTGAGAAAATGTAGTATTGTTTCTCATTGTAAATAGCCAATTCGAATGTCCTTTTAAGAAGGAAGAATAGATGTTGAGAAAACTATGGTTTGAGTATTGTCTCTCATGGTAAATAGCCAGTTCAAATGTCCTTTAAAAAAGAAAGACTATATATTGAGAAAATTATGATTCGAGTATTGTCTCTCATGGTAAATAGCCAGTTCAAATGTCCTTTAAGAAGATAGAATAAATTTTGAGATAAAGGTGATTTAAGTTCTTGAAACTTTTGTAATTCTTTGATGTGGTTTTTGTGAGTAATTGGTTATATAATGTTATTTTTAGTTGTTTATTTATTTAGGTTATTTGTATTCCATGAAATTGGGAGTTGAATGGAAGGACAGTATTAGAAATGAATCTGTAAGAGAGATTACTCGAGTACCATATGTGGATGAGCTCATGATGAGGGGTAGATGGACATGGTTTGGGCATGCTCTTCGCACTCCCCAAGAGAGATTAATTCACAAAACTTTCAACTGGGCTACACAAGCACCAGAAGAGTGGAAAGACCCAGGCCTACATGGCTGAGGAATATGAAGTGCGAAGTAGGAGATGATGAATAGAGAAGTATTGAATTAAAAGCTCAAGATAGAGACGACTGGCGAAATCTAACCGAGGAACTTTGCGTCAATAGGGGGTAGGAAGAGATGATGATGATATGGAGAAGTATTGAATTAAAAGCTCAAGATAGAGACGACTGATGAAATCTAACCGAGGCCCTTTGCGTCAATAGGGGGTAGGAAGAGATGATGATGATATGGAGAAGTATTGAATTAAAAGCTCAAGATAGAGACGACTGGCGAAATCTAACCGAGGCCCTTTGCGTCAATAGGGGGTAGGAAGAGATGATGATGATATGGAGAAGTATTGAATTAAAAGCTCAAGATAGAGACGACTGGCGAAATCTAACCGAGGCCCTTTGCGTCAATAGGGGGTAGGAAGAGATGATGATGATATGGAGAAGTATTGAATTAAAAGCTCAAGATAGAGACGACTGATGAAATCTAACCGAGGCCCTTTTTGTCAATAGGCGTCGGAGGAGATGATGATGATGATGGTTTCTTCAGCAAAGGTAACAAGCCATATTGAATTTCAAATTGTTTAATATAAAGGTATATGAATGAAAAGTCCAATAATGAAATGTATTAAATATCTAATTCTTATTGCATTAATCTGAACTCTAATATCCACAGCAATAAATCGTTTTATAAATTGAAAATTATTACATCGAAATAAATATTTTTTTTCTATGTTTCGAAGGATATCTAATTATAAAATGATTATTATTGAATAGAAAATACTAGATTGGCATATTTTACAGCGTTCATTAATGGTTTTTTTTTATTATTATTATTATTAGTTTCGAAAGATAAGAATACGGCAACTATACCTGTATATTGTGAAAAGTCTTCTTTGAAAATGTTACTCCTCTGGAGTACGAAGCTGAAAAAATAATAGGCAAATGAACTTTGTTATTGTTATTATTATTATCATTATTATTATTATTATTATTATTATTATTATTATTATTAGCCAAGTTATAACCCTAATTGAAAAAGCGGGATGCTATTAACCCAAAAGTTCCAACAGTGATAAATTGCCCAGTGAGGAAAGGATTATTATTATTATTATTATTATTATTATTATTATTATTATTATTATTATTATTATTATTATTATTATCCAAGCTGCCACCCTATTTGAAAAAGCGGGATGCTATTAACCCAAAAGTTCCAACAGTGATAAATTGCCCAGTGAGGAAAGGATTATTATTATTATTATTATTATTATTATTATTATTATTATTATTATTATTATCCAAGCTACAACCCTAACTGGAAAAGCAGGATGCTATAAGCCCAAGAGCCCCAACAAGGAAAAATAGCCCAATGAGGAAAGGAAACAAGATTGAACTACAAGAGAAATAATGAACAATTAAAATAAATTTTAGGAACACTTCGAGAGCCATTTTTGAGTAACATTCCCCTTATAAAAATGGGGTATATATTAAGAATAATGCCCGGAGAAGGATAAAAAAAAATGTAAAGATTGAAGTTTTGGAAATAACAGAAAGTTAAATCACTCACCAAACTAAGATGGTAGAAAACGCAATCATAAACAATACGGATTTTCTTGTCATTTTTTTTTCCCTTTTTATTTGTGGCTTCATATTTTTCGTTTTCCTTTTTCTTGTTGATTATTGTTCTTCATTTTCCGTTTTTAATTTTTCTTTCCTTTTGGTTTACCTTATCTTGATTTTTAAGAATTATGTATGATTTTACCTGTGGATTTAATATTAAAGAAAACAAAAATATATACCTAATTATATAGTCACATACACAGTCCCACACACATAAATCTGCATACATATATGTAAATACAATCATACTTTATATGTATATATACATGTGTGTGCTATATACTTATTCATATATACTTATATACATCAGCATCATCTCCTCCTACGCCTATTGACTCAAATGGCCTCTGCTAAATTACGCCAGTCGTCTCTATCTTGAGCTTTTAATTCAATACTTCTCCATTCATCATCTCCTACTTCAAATTTCATAGTCCTCAGCCATGTAAGCCTGGGTCTTCCAACTCTTCTATTGCCTTGTGGAGCCCAGTTAAACGTTTGGTGAAGTAATCTCTCATGGGGAGTGCAAAGAGCATGCTCAAACCATCTCCATCTACCCTTCACCATGATCTCATCCACATAAGGCACTCGAGTAATCTCTCTTATAATTTCATTTCTAATCCCGTCCTGCCATTTAACTCCCGATATTCTTCTGAGGGCTTTGTTCGTAAATCTACAAAATCTGTTAGATATTGTTCCACTGAATATTCTTCTGCGGGCTTTGTTCTCAAATCTACAATATCTGTTAGATATTGTTTCATTAAATATTCTTCTGGGGGCTTTGTTCTCAAATCTACAATATCTGTTAGATATTGTTTCATTGAATATTCTTCTGGAGGCTTTGTTCTTAAATCTACAGAATCTGTTAAATATTGTTTCATTGAATATTCTTCTGGGGGCTTTGTTCTTAAATCTACAGAATCTGTTAAATATTGTTTCATTAAATATTCTTCTGGGGGCTTTGTTCTCAAATCTACAAAATCTGTTAGATATTGTTTCATTGAATATTCTTCTGGGGGCTTCGTTCTCAAATCTACAAAATCTGTTAGATATTGTTTAATTGAATATTCTTCTGGGGGCTTCGTTCTCAAATCTACAATATCTGTTAGATATTGTTTCATTGAATATTCTTCTGGGGGCTTCGTTCTCAAATCTACAATATCTGTTAGATATTGTTTCATTGAATATTCTTCTGGGGGCTTTGTTCTCAAATCTACAAAATCTGTTAGATATTGTTTAATTGAATATTCTTCTGGGGGCTTTGTTCTCAAATCTACAATATCTGTTAGATATTGTTTCATTAAATATTCTTCTGGGGGCTTTGTTCTTAAATCTACAGAATCTGTTGGATATTGTTTCATTGTCATACTATGACTCATGTCCATACTGTGATACATCTCACAAATTAATATATAGCCTGATTTTTATATGTAATTTCAGGGGATTTAGATATCGTTCGATTACAGAAGTGTAATATCATAACTGTTTCATGGTATGACAAACACATTTCGGATATATACAGCAAAAATTAATTAAGAACCTCCAAACACCCAATAGTTAAATAAACCTTAAAAATAAAACAGGAAATAATTGTGAATTAATTCAGAATTTCCAGACACTCAATTACTAAATAAACTTTAAAAAAGCAGGAACTAATTGTAAATTAATTCAGAATTTCCAGACACTTAATTACTAAATAAACTTTAAAAAATCAGGAACTAATTGTGAATTAATTGAGAATTTCCAGATACCCAATTATCATTAAAGATAAAACAGAAATGATTGTAAATTAAACTTGAAAGTACTTTTATCGTTAAAGTTAGTAAGCCATGTCAAATCCACAAACTGGATAATTATCATCACAGTTGGTATTTTAACGAGATTGAAAATTACAAGAAGAAACAGCTGCCAGTTCTGATCTCAATTATAGTCCTGTTAGAAGTCTAGCTCTAAAATGAAAGCTCTTGCGCAAATTACTCTAACGAGTTCCGGTTCAGATTCAAGTAAAGCCTGGCCAGGGCACCAGCCACGCGTTGAGATACTACCGCTAGAGAGTTACGGGGTCCTTTGACTGGCCAGACAGCACTACATTGGATCCCTCTCTCTGGTT
>NC_090761.1:71415614-71560614 GCF_036898095.1 Palaemon carinicauda | reverse complement strand
TTTAAGCTCGTACCCCGAGGGCTTATAGCATCTTGCTTTACCAATCAGGGTTAAAGCTTAGCTTTTAATGATAATAATAATAACAGTAATTGTAATAATAATAATAATAATAATAATAATAATTAATAATAATAATAATAATAATAATAATAATAATAATAATAATAATAACCAACATTGCGTAATATGATTTAGGCTCATACCCCACTCTCCAATGTTTACAAAATATTGGCCAAGGCGAGCAAAGCTCATTGGGCCCTTGACAGTGGTTGTGTCTTGTCATTTATCGGCTCAGTAAATAGAAAAGAATTGATTTTTCCCTGGAAATATGTGTGTTTCTATAGTACGATGTCCCATGTCGGCTTAATAGATCTCCCAGAGTGTATACTACTGAAGGTTTTTTCCTTGTTATATGCAGTCGATCTGCATAAACTTAGTAGGCAAGTATGGGTTTGTTTAATCTCGTCTGCCTTCTTCGTAAGTCATATCTTACGTTATCTTGCATTAATTTAACTTATTTTACCTACTTTACCGTACCCTAAATTAATATAACTAATAAAGAAAGTTATATGTATGTCTGTCTACATTATACATATTTATTGATGCCTATTTTATTCAATATTTTATTCTATAATCCAATAGTTTCAGTATTGGGTCTATTTTGTTGATTGTTTTTTTCGTATATTTTAATTCTTACCCAGGGTTGCCAGATTGGCATTTGTTTCATGCCAAATACCCCCTCAAATTGGGTCTTTTTTGAAATTGGTAGGCCTTTAGTAATATCATGGTAAAAGGTGGGCCTTAAATACTACATTTTTGGCCTTTTTTCAATAATGGGTTGGCCTTTTAAAGCTGCGGTTGATTAGAAGTTGGCATTTTTTCATTTAGAAAACCTGGCAACCCTGTTCTTACCCTACATTACTGTAACGGCTGCTTTTCTGGTCCTATACAACAGGAAAACCCTACTCTCTACAGGACCTCCACAGTCATTTTATCATGTTCGTTCGAAAGCATTCAACATTTCGCGCCACAAATTGCTTGTTCATTGTCAAATTCACACTATCGAAGCACTTGCAGAACAAGAAAGTCTTCAGTTTCCTCCTGAAAGCATTAATATCTTCAGTCTTTCGAATGTCTAGTGGGAGCTTATTTTATAGTCTTGGTGGTGATATTTCAATAGAGTCCCACCCAGCCATTACTCGTTTCGCTTGCGCACGGCTGAACAAAAACCATTAAGGCCTTTATCGAAATATTACGAAAATCTAATGGTTTTTGCTTTGCTGTGTGCTCACTACGCTCGTAAATAAAGAAAAATTTTAAGCTCCTATGTCCAGTACTGACAATTGGTAATGGCTGAGTGGGACTCTCAAAATATTACCGTCTCGGGGCCGCATATTCATGTCAAAGAATATTCATATTAAAGAAATTGGGCCTTATGCAACTTTAATTGGGTAATCTAGTATATTTCAGGACTTAGGTCCTTTTAATTGAATGAGATTTTATGTAGAATTTAATTCTGATGTCAAGGAATTCATATTAAAGAAAATGGGCTAATATGCAACTTTTCTTGGCTAAACTAGTATATTTCAGGACTTAGGTCCTTTTAATTGATTGAAATTTGTGTAAAATTTAATTATCGTGTCAAAGAATATTCATATTGAAGGAAATGGTTTAGTATGAAACTTCTCATAGGATAGGGTAGTTTACATATATATAGCATTTGTGTATACGACGCAAATTCAGGATTATTCTTTATCGACATATATCTTAACAATTAGTGAAGGCTTCAGAGCCTTTGTATAACGACCGATTGGGCCTCCCACGTGCATAGAGAATGGGAGTTTCCTTCCCATTTTCCAGGCGTTCGTAACCCAAGGCCGCTGTACTACAAAAACCGAGCCCGTCATTCTGCAAAACCTCTACAGAAGAACACCTAAACATACTCACCTAACCTAACCTACTAGCTGTGTCCTTACCAACTTAACTATCAGGGGGACTATCTTGTGTTTTGTGCTTTTCGACAATTGTCAATAGGGAAAAATATTTTATTAAGATAAAGGCTAGAGTGAAATAGCTCAGAGATATGCAAAATATCATGTAGGTAGCCTATACCCTGTTGACTTGACTTTCCCTAATCTAATATAGATTAATCTAGGGTATAGGGTCCTAATTTGTGGGAGCGTGAATTCCCCACATTTGATTACTTTTAGAATTAGTGTGTACTTTGACATCAGATTTCTACTTGATTTGATATTGAGATTTAAGTCAACATGCCTCAGCAGCAGAACTAATGAGGGAGTTGACCCAATTAATTGGCAAAGGTATCCAAAAAACCTTTCCTCCCATTGGTTACCTTCAAATTTAATCAGTATAGTGATAGGGTTAAGATTGCCAATTAAAAAAAAATCCGGTAAATATGCTATACTTTGATATATAGCTAAATCATGAACCATATATTTTTCCTATTCATTATCTAGTGTTTTATCCATGTAAAACCATGAATGTTGGGGCAAACCTCCTGTTCATTAGTTTTCCTAGTGGGAAACTGGGGTCTTGGATGCCAGCAGGCACTACTAGATAAATCACGTTGTGGTTGAGGCGTCTGGTAAAAGCTTGTCTCTGTCGATCCGGATGATGAATAAGTGTTTGGCGTTATTATTGTTATTATTATTATTACAAGCTAAATTACAACCCTTATTGGAAAAGAATTGCCACAAGCCCTAGGGCTCCAACAGGGAATACAGCCCAGTGAGGAAAGGAATTAAGGAAATAAATGAATTGTATTGTTCTTTTCAGCAGGTAAAGGGTTGTGTCCTTTATCTTCATCTTGCGAGAGTGTATGTTTTAGTCTTCTAAGGAAAGTTCAGTTGGGAAGAAGCACTGGATACCCGAAAGGTGGTCGCTGTATTTTTTGGTGAGGGAGGAATACGTTAGCTTTGACATCTTCAGAACTTTTTTTGTTCATTTTTGCTTAACCCCATGTTTCATCTAGTGTTGCGCTCGCATGTTACCAAGCTTCCTGGGTTAGGGATATCATGATATGCATGTGGCAGTGTATGGCCAGGAAACAAACGCTACCCATAACAGCCCAGGTCTGCTTGCAGGAGCCTTCCCGATTGTGTGACTCATATTTTCTTATGGTCTTACCACACGTTATGTTGTTTTGCCTTACCTCATTTGTGGTATTTCAAAATGTCCTTGGATTACCTGTGTACAATATGACGTGGCCTATCGTTGGTATTCTGGGCTACCCATAATTTTTTAATCTTATTATTGTTTGTGTTTCTGCTGCTTTATCTATAACCTTGCTGAAATTGTGCTGTTAGATACCCCGTGGTTTTTCCTTCCATTGAGCACTGTTATTCCTTGTGTGCTTTCACAATCCTGTCCAATTCTGGCCTTGAACATTATTGGAGAAAATAGTTAGATCTGTAGCCAGAGTAAGAAGAAAAAAATGTAGGTGAATGAAGGTAAACTGTTAGTCTTTGTTGTCTTCCTGCTCATCATTATATTAATCTGCCCTTTGTTGTGGATGGAAAGGAGTTGCTGGAAAACCATTCCCAAGAATTCCTGCCAGTCTATGCATGAGTATTGACCTTTTTCAAAGGAGGATAGCAAAATATTTTCCCAAAGTTCATTCACATACGTACTCGCATAGGTAGCGTTGACTCGAGAGGTTATTCAGTTTACTCATGATCTTTGTTTCTGTGCTTTTCAAAAGAAATGGACCACCATAGACTTTCCAGATGTTGGTCTTAGTTCTTTGAAAGTGTTACAGGATTAATCTGCCCTCCTCATAGGTTGTCTATACTCCTTTGAATGAATGAACATAAGGGTACCTGCATTTCAATTAAAGTAGGTCATCACATCAATCGCTCCTGATGACTTGTTTATGCTCAGCTGATCAGGGTTTACTTAGTTTGTCTGGGTTGTATGCTCATGGCATCAATACTTACTGTTTACGTAGCCCTTCTTTGGGCTATATTTTGATCAGACTAAGAAAATCTAGATTGTCATATAAAAGTTCAGACAATTCAAAGTCTATTCTGATGTCTGAGGTACATGTTTATATGATTAAAAGAACCCTCTTATCATAATGGCATCTGTTAGGATTCAAGTAGCTTACAGAAGTCGTGCAAGCTGAGTTGCTGAGCCACTTTTGGGAAATCATTGGGTTCATTTTGTGATTTTATTGATCCTGAGGATGAAGCAATCCTTCAGGATACAGTTGTTATCATCCCTTGTTAGAGGGACTATGAGTAACTTGTCCCCCACCTGCGTTAGTTGATTTTTTCCCCACCTCTGGCATGACAGTGCTTCTATGTTTCAGAGGACTCTTACTGAAGTTGTCTATGAGTAGAAGACTTTACCTTCCCTGTTGCATTATCAGAAGCCATGAAATTGTCCTTCCTGGGCTCCTTCTAAGCAACATCATGGCTTGATCTCTGGTCGGACCCTCTTTTTGTCTTCCATTATTGGTGTGTCTTTTACAAAAGACAAGGTAAAGTATAGGCGTCTCTTGGTGATTGGGGCATGCACCGAGTTTTCTCTATCAGGCCTTGAACCTGTGGGTCTGCTGCATCCTGAGGAGGAAAATGGTCATAGATGATTGGTAACATGTTTGCCTAGCATTCGCGGCGGCAGAACGATCCCAGGCCTGGACCGTGAGTTTAAGCTGTTATTGGGTAGGCCACTGCTGTGTTTGGGCACCACAGTGGGGCGTTGGGCTTGCCCGGCTGACGTTCCGTTGAGCATCTATTCTGATGAAACAGGAACTGAAACCAGCCACCTTTAATCTTTAAGGTAATTGGTTGGTGGTTAGCTTTAGGTATTTCCACTTGCTTTTGGTTATCTATTACATTTTATGGCCACTCAGTTGCCCCGTAATGTCTTTTGCTTAAGGTAAAAAGGGACTGATAACAGACAATTGAGAATTTGCCCCACCACACTAATTTTCTACCAGTTGACCTTACCAAGCTACAGAGACAATTTCCTGTTCACACCAGGAATAAGACCTCTTAAAAATTGGTTTATAGTCTATGAAAAATATAAATCAAATTATATTTTTTATAGTTCACTTTCTCCTGAAAGTTTCTTTTCATAGACAAAACATTAAGTGGACCTCTTATCCCATGACATTCATAGCATCCACTCTTTCCCAGGTATTAATTTACGGTCAATGCCAAACTATATTTTATCTTTATTGACAATAGATGATTATCCTTATTAAACAAGATCCATAGCTAGTTGTACTGTATAAAGTGACAGGTGGTTTGCTGATTATGTTTTTATTGCTTTTGTCATGTACAGTACATTACTGATATGTGGTATGAATTTTTTAGTATGGCATTAACCTGTGGAATGATTTGCAAGATCTTGTGGAATTTTAAGAATACTTTTATTTTGTCATATGATTGTCTTTCTACCAGTAATCATGGTCTTCGATACTGGTTTTCTAGTCAGCCACTGTAGACAAAAAAAGCTTTCATGGTTTACTCTGTGTATTATGTATCATTAAGGATGTAAACAAAAAATATTCTTTATTAATTTCTTCCATATTATTTTTAAGGTCTTTTGTCCTTTTATATTAAAACTGATACTGAATAGCTGTTATCTCTTTAAAGCTCAATGAAGAAGACCTCTTATGGTACAGGATATGTTTGTCAATACTGTATATTAACCCTTTTACCACCAAGCTATTTGGAACTTTCCAACCCTTAACCCCCAGGCGTTTTTTTTTTTTTCAAGCACATATTGCAATATGTTTTTTCAATATTAAACTTACCCGATAATCATGTAGCTGTCAACTCCGTTGCCCGACAGAATTCTATGGAGGGATACGCCAGCTATCACAATACTAGAAGGGGGTGTACTTACCAGCGCCACCTGTGGCCAGGTACTATAGTACTTCTTGTTGACACCTCCTCAATTTTTCCTCTGTCGTGCTTCCGGCAAGACGTTCTGGGATACGCTTATGTTCTTGGAGTATTTTCACGACTTTTGGTGAAGTATTTCTCTTTGATTTCAGCTGTCGCTTTACTGGAAACCTTCTTATATTAGCTTAGATAGCTTTTATATAGTCCTGATTAACGGTTAACGATCTTTTGCTTGATTTTGGAACCCCACTTGGCTAACTCTTTGGATTCAAGATGTCTGACATTTCGCAAGCCCCCACCCATAGGCGATGTAGGTCTTGTAATAGGCGTATTCCGAAGGCCTCGGTAGATCCTCACACCGCTTGTTCTGACTGTAGGGATAGGCCCTGTCAGTTAGAAAATCGATGTGAGGAATGCGCCGGACTTTCGGAACTTGATTTTGTCCGTCTTTTGAAATATTCAACTAAGTTAGAGAGAGGCAGAGTTAGGAGGAGTTCTTCTCACTCTTCACTTTTTTCCTCACCTCATGATCCCCTACCTTTTCCTACCCCTGTAGTGGCTACCCCCGAACCTACTATTTGCCCTCAGCCTGATATGTCTGTTGTGTTGCGTGCTATTCAGGCCTTAGGCGATAAAGTAGAGTCAGTGGTAAGTGATCATAAGTCTCTTATGGCCGAAGTCAAGGAACTTAAGGTCAAGAGTGCAGTGGGTGGAATTAGTGCCAGTGCGTTGACGAGTGCTAGTGTCAGTGCAGTGCCAAGTGCTAGTGTCAGTGTCAGTGTGGTGCGTGAGGATACTTCTGTGCGTGCCAGTCGTCCTCCCAGTCCGGGACCTCTTGCAAGCTCCCAAGCCCAGGGGAGAAGCAATGTCGAAGGGCAAAAGGGTTCGGCAGGCCTTGATCGGCGCACAGAAGTATCCTCGGTGGTTGCGGGCGTGTCTTCCAGAGACCGTCACTCCCACCTGCAGACGATTGAGCCCGTCTTTTACTCGTCCGCTGATCTATTGTCAGGGAAGAAACGCTGGACTCAGGTCTCTAGACCACTCAAACGCAGAGTCCAGTCCGCGAGTGTTCAACCGGGCTGCAGTCATTGGCTCAGCTCTGACTCGCCGCAGTCATCAGTCGACTGCACTCCGCCCAAGAGGAGTAAGGTTCTGCCACAACAGATCTCTGCTGTTAAGGCTTTACCTCAGCAGACCGTAGTGTCTGCCGACCCCAAGTTGTCTCTACTGCAGTCCATGCAGGCACAGCTTTCGGTCTTGATGCGTGAGTGTCGGGCTGAGAAGGTTGCGCCTCCGCCTCCGCCTGCACTTGCTCCGCCTGCGCTCGCTCCGCCTGACCGCAGTACCGCCTGCCAGGCGTACGATGTTGAGCCACGTTCTGAGTTTACTGTTCCCAGTGGTGTACAGCCTCCGCCTTCCTTAAGGGAACCTCAGCAATGGGATCAGGAGGCTTATACCTCTCTTCCTCCGCTTCCACTTGCTGCTCCACCAGTGATGCAACACTCGGTTGAGGTACAACAACCTCTCCCCTCCATGAGTCAGTCTCCTCAGCTCTCGCTGCAGCGAGCTCACCCTCCGCAAGGCAAGCACCACAACACCTTAGCCTTGCGCCTCAGGAGCCTCAGCTTGCGAGACATTTACTACGTTCTGCGCAGCCTCTACCTCATCGCTCTACGCTCACACCGCAGGAACAGGAACTTGCTACTCCGCTTCCGCCATCCACTCAGCAAGCGCAATCCTTGAGTTCAGCCACTCATGCCAGGAGTCAGCCTCCTCCACCCATGCGCCTACCTTCTGCTTCTTTTGTTCAGCCTTTGCAGTCTGAGCCTCAGGTGTTCCCTCAACAGATTCTTGAAGAGGAAACCACTAATATTGTTGTTCCTGCTCGTTCTGACTCTGCTGTTCAGCATACCTTGCCGATCGCTTCGCTACACTCTGGTGATGAGGCGTCTGATGATGAGGCGGCACACCTGGATCCCTCATCAGACGTGGATGAATCCAAGCCTTCTCCGCCTTCTATTGACTTTCGTAAGGTCTTGGCTCTGTTTAGGGAGGTATACCCAGACCACTTTGTCTCTGCTATTCCCCGCTCTCCACCATCTGAGTTTTCGCTGGGCTTGCAGCCAGCTAAGTCTTCCTATACTAAGCTAGTCCTAGCTAGGTCCTCTAAGAGAGCGTTAAGGATCTTAGGGGAGTGGTTGCAGACTAAGCAACACCTTGGCAAGACTTCGTTCATGTTTCCTCCGACTAAGCTCACTTCTAAAGCGGGCGTTTGGTATGCCACAGGAGAGGAACCAGGCTTGGGAGTACCTGCCTCTGCCCAGGCTGACTTCTCAAGTCTGGTAGACTCGCCTCGTAGAACTGCAATGAGGCGCTCTAAGGTTTGCTGGACCTTCTCAGACCTTGATCACTTCCTGAAGGGTGTTTTTAGAGCATTTGAGATGTTCAACTTCCTAGACTGGTGCCTGGGGGCCCTCAGCAAGAAGACCTCCCCTGCGGACAAGGATTCTGCCATGCTATTAATGTCCTGCATGGATAAGGCCATTAGAGATGGATCTGGCGAGCTTGCGTCGATGTTTGTATCAGGGGTTCTTAAGAAAAGGGAACAGCTTTGTACCTTCCTGTCCTCCAGCATTACACCTTGCCAAAGGTCACAACTCCTTTTCGCTCCGCTCTCGAAGTTCCTCTTCCCCGTAGAGCTGGTTAAGGACTTGTCTGCTGCCCTGATACAAAAGGACACACATGATCTTGTAGCCTCATCGGCTCGTAAGACTAAGGTTGCTACCTCAGTCCCCAGGACTTATCGCACCCCAGTGGCTGATACTCCTGCTACGAGGTTCATACCGCCCTTTCGTGGTAGAGCCCCCAGCCGAGGAAGCTCCCGTCCAGACTCTTCCAGGAGCAAGTCTAGGAAAGGTTCCAAGGCCTCTAAAGGAAAAAACTGACTCTCCGCATCTCCAGACAGCAGTAGGAGCCAGACTCAAGAGCTTCTGGCAAGCCTGGGAAAAGAGAGGTGCAGACGCCCAGTCTGTCAGTTGGCTGAGGGAGGGTTACAGGATTCCATTCTGCCTCAAACCCCCTCTGACCACATCTCCCATCAACCTCTCTCCCAACTACAAAGAAGAGGACAAGAGGCTAGCGTTGCACCAGGAGGTGTCGCTACTTGTGCAGAAGAAGGCAGTGGTTATAGTCCGGGACCATCAATCCCCGGGCTTCTACAACCGTCTCTTTCTGGTGGCCAAGAAGACAGGAGGTTGGAGACCGGTGCTGGACGTCAGCGCGCTCAATGCGTATGTCACCAAGCAGACGTTCACGATGGAGACGACGAAGTCGGTCCTAGCAGCGGTCAGGCAGGAGGACTGGATGGTCTCGTTGGACTTGAAAGATGCCTACTTTCACGTTCCTATTCATCCAGACTCCCAACCTTTCCTGAGATTCGTTTTTGGAAAGGTTGTCTACCAATTCCAAGCCCTGTGTTTTGGCCTAAGCACAGCTCCTATGGTGTTCACGCATCTGATGAGGAATATAGCAAAATTCCTCCACTTATCGGACATCAGAGCCTCCCTCTACTTAGACGACTGGCTGTTGAGAGCCTCCACGAGTCGTCGCTGTCTGGAGAGTCTCAACTGGACTTTGGACTTAATCAGAGAACTGGGTCTGTTAGTCAACATAGAGAAGTCTCAGCTCATTCCCTCCCAATCCATTGTGTACCTGGGAATGGAGATTCGGAGTCAGGCTTTTCGGGCTTTTCCATCGGCCCCCAGGATAAGCCAAGCCCTAGAGTGCATCAGGAGCATGCTGAAGAGGAGCAGTTGCTCGGTGAGACAGTGGATGAGTCTCACAGGGACCCTTTCATCTCTGGCCCTGTTCGTCGAGCTAGGGAGACTCCACCTCCGCCCTCTTCAATTCCATCTTGCAGCTCATTGGGACAAGGGTTTGACTCTCGAAGCAGTCTCTATCCCAGTCACCAAAGAGATGAAGACCACTCTCTTGTGGTGGAAGAACAATCTCCTTCTCAGGGAGGGCCTATCGTTGGCTATTCAGACCCCCAATCTTCATCTCTTCTCAGATGCATCGGACTCGGGCTGGGGTGCGACCTTGGACGGACGGGAATGCTCGGGAACGTGGAACGAGGAACAGGGAACGCTCCACATCAACTGCAAGGAGCTACTAGCAGTTCATTTAGCCCTGCTGAACTTCAAGTCCCTCCTGCTAGGCAAAGTGGTGGAGGTGAACTCAGACAACACCACAGCCTTGGCTTACATCTCCAAGCAAGGGGGGACCCATTCGAGGAGCCTATACGAGATCGCAAAGGACCTCCTCATTTGGTCAAGAAGTCAAAACCTCACTTTGGTCACGAGGTTCATTCAGGGCAACATGAACGTCTCAGCAGATCGCCTAAGCAGAAGGAATCAGGTCATTCCCACGGAATGGACCCTCCACAAGAGTGTGTGCAACAGACTTTGGACCTTGTGGGGTCAACCTACCATAGATCTGTTTGCCACCTCCATGACCAAGAGACTTCCGCTGTACTGTTCCCCAGTTCCAGACCCTGCAGCAGTTCATGTGGATGCTTTTCTACTGAACTGGTCCCATCTCGACCTTTACGCATTCCCACCGTTCAAGATAATAAACAAAGTTCTGCAGAAATTCATCTCGCACGAAGGGACACGGCTGACGCTGGTTGCTCCCCTTTGGCCTGCAAGAGAATGGTTCACAGAGGTACTTCAATGGCTAGTCGACATCCCCAGGACTCTACCTCTAAGAGTGGACCTTCTACGTCAACCTCACGTAGACAGGTTGCACCCAAACCTACACGCTCTTCGGCTGACTGCCTTCAGACTGTCGAAAGATTCGCTAGAGCTAGAGGTTTTTCGAAGGAGGCAGCCAGTGCGATTGCTAGAGCAAGAAGGGTTTCCACTCGTAGAGTCTACCAATCTAAGTGGGAAGTCTTCCGGAGCTGGTGTAGAGCCAATTCAGTATCCTCTACCAATACCTCTGTGACCCAAATAGCTGACTTCCTATTACATCTTAGGAATGAGAGATCCCTTTCAGCCCCTACGATTAAAGGGTACAGGAGTATGTTGGCTTCAGTTCTCCGCCACAGAGGTTTGGACCTTTCTTCCAACAAGGACCTTCAAGACATCCTTAAGTCTTTTGAGACTTCTAAAGAGCGTCGTCTATCCACTCCAGGCTGGAACCTAGACGTAGTCTTAAGGTTCCTTATGTCACCTAGGTTCGAACCTCTCCAGTCAGCTTCCTTCAAGGACCTTACCCTCAAGACTCTTTTTCTCGTCTGCCTTGCAACAGCTAAGAGAGTCAGTGAGGTTCATGCCTTCAGCAAGAACATTGGTTTCACGACCGAATCTGCAACATGTTCTTTTCAGCTCGGATTCCTAGCAAAGAACGAACTTCCTTCACGTCCTTGGCCTAGATCGTTTGAAATACCTAGCCTCTCCAACATGGTAGGTAACGAACTAGAGAGAGTTCTTTGCCCTGTCAGAGCTCTCAAGTATTATCTTAATAGGTCTAAACCTATTCGAGGACAGTCAGAAGCCTTATGGTGTGCCATCAAGAAACCTTCAAGGCCCATGTCCAAGAACGGGGTTTCGTATTATATAAGGCTTCTGATTAGAGAAGCCCATTCTCACTTAAAGGAGGAAGACCTTGCATTGCTGAAGGTAAGGACCCACGAAGTAAGAGCCGTAGCTACTTCGATGGCCTTTAATAAAAACCGTTCTCTGCAGAGCATAATGGATGCAACCTATTGGAGGAGCAAGTCAGTGTTTGCATCATTTTATCTTAAAGATGTCCAGTCTCTTTACGAGAACTGCTACACCCTGGGACCATTCGTAGCAGCGAGTGCAGTAGTAGGTGAGGGCTCAGCCACTACATTCCCTTAATCCCATAACCTTTTTTAACCTTTCTCTTGAATGCTTTTTATTGTTGTTTTTATGGTTGTTACGGTAGGCTAAGAAGCCTTCCGCATCCTTTTGATTTGGCGGGTGGTCAATTCATTCTTGAGAAGCGCCTGGGTTAGAGGTTGTGTAGAGGTCCTTTAGTAGGGGTTGCAGCCCTATATACTTTAGCACCTTTGAGTTGATTCAGCCTCCAAGAGGAACGCTGCGCTCAGTAAGGAAGACGAACTTAAAAAAGAGGCAGAGTAACGGTTCAATTCGACTTCCTTACCAGGTACTTATTATTTCATTGTTATTTGAGATAACTGTTATATGAAATATGGGATACTTAGCTATCCTTTAATCTTGTACACTGGTTTTCACCCACCCCCCTGGGTGTGAATCAGCTACATGATTATCGGGTAAGTTTAATATTGAAAAATGTTATTTTTATTAGTAAAATAAATTTTTGAATATACTTACCCGATAATCATGATTTAATCGACCCTCCCTTCCTCCCCATAGAGAACCAGTGGACCGAGGAAAAATTGAGGAGGTGTCAACAAGAAGTACTATAGTACCTGGCCACAGGTGGCGCTGGTAAGTACACCCCCTTCTAGTATTGTGATAGCTGGCGTATCCCTCCATAGAATTCTGTCGGGCAACGGAGTTGACAGCTACATGATTATCGGGTAAGTATATTCAAAAATTTATTTTACTAATAAAAATAACATTTTTTTTAAATTGCTCTAACAGCCTTAATTTTCGTCATAGAGAGGTCAGGTTGGTCTCATTCTTTTGGAAAATGCCTGAAGTTTCTCATAAAGTTATCAAAAATATGCAAAAAATTTAAATAGCAGGTTTTTGCAAGGACTATCGGTACGTCCATGGGGGTAAAGGGATGAGTTTTGTGAAACGTACCAGTACGTCCATTGGGGGTAAAAGGGTTAATACTCAACAGACTTAGATTTTGCGGTAATAGGCGTAGATGATGATGAATTTTTTTAATGCATTAGTTATGTGTTGCATATTTTGCCGAAGATTCTTTTACTATAATACGCTGACTATGTACAATATTAATTTTCCAGCATTCATCCTCGGTTTGCCCGGCTAGTTGGTGATCTGTCTTTATGGCGCCATGTGAATTTTGGACGAACACCTCTGAGTCTGCAGTTTCTCCATAAGTTTATACGATTCCTGGGGCCACACACTCGCACGATCACCGTTACTGGATTTGTTAGAGCCAGCATTCGACTGCATCCCAAAGGTAATAGGAATAAGTTGGCTTTGATATACGATTTAAGAATTAGGTTATCTAATTACCTCTGCCAACGAAGTTGGGAGGAGGTTGTGTGTTACCCCCTGTTTGTGTGTTTGTTTGTTTTTGTGAACAGCTTCCTGGCAGCAATTTTTATCGTAGAGTAATGAAACTTGCAGGGATTAACTTTTATGTAAAAAGCTTGAAATGCTTAAATTTTGCAAGGTCACCGTCAAGCAAAATGTCCAATTCACGTAATCAACCGTAAGAGTGAACATCGTTGTTACAAAGACTTCAAACTTGGTTCATTTTTTAGGATATGAATATCCACGCCAATTAATACATGTTAAGGTTATAGGTCAAGGTCAAGAAGTAAGCTGCCGCGGCGGAGGTCTGCGCTCTACTGAGCACCACTCTAGTTATTCAATTTATTGGAATGCGTAGATTTACATTACCATGGTACAGAAGAATGCCGCTTTTATGCAGCAATTTAATTGTATCTTTTTGTCCTTTGAATGCCTTATTGGTTATTTATTCATATGGCCTAGGATTAAAATACTATACTGTACTGTCTCCCTGAAATGTGGCCTTGTTAACTCTTTTCCATCAGTACAGGTGAAATTTCTGAGATAAATGCTAAAAGTTGAAAAGCATTCAAAGTGTTGCAGATAAAATATAAAAGTTATTGCACAAGTTGAAGCAACTTATTTTTTACATATTACCACATGTATTTAAGAAATGTGCCAGTAAAATGTATTGCTTTTGTAATATAAAGAGCGCTACAGAATTACAGTAATCGATGAATGTTGTATTGAAGTGTATGCAGCTTGCTGACCTTAGTCCATTCCTATTTATGACCTTAATTAAGTTCAGGCAGAGCTTCACAATCTCTCTTTTTATTTGTGTGATAAAACTTTTCACTTGTGGAGTGAGTCTCGTAAATGATTATGAAGGCTGGAACTTTTAATCTCTTAACTTATTGTGCTTCTTGTTTGATCTGTTCAGAGTAAATTTTGATTCATTACTGTGCTGTATCTCTAATTCCCAGTTAATGAATAAAACGTACAGGTTGTACTACACAGTACTCTGAAATTTACTGGTTTTCCTACACTAAATACAAACCCTCATTCTTTACTATAGGAGATATTTTAGCGCGAGCTGGAAAATACGGCAGAAAACCTCAACAAGGCCGTTAACGACCGGGCCGGTAGTTATCCCCCTGTTGGGGGTGGCGGACTGCCGGCCGGCAGCTACTGAGTACCTTCAATCGAATTCTATCGTTCGCAGTGGTAACACCGCTGCTCCCGCTTTGTTTGACTGGCAGACTAGCCTTTCTTTAATTGTGTTTTTTTCATTAACTTTTTCTTTTACTCCTTAAATAGATGTACAGTACTTTGAAATTTACTGGTTTTTGTATAGATTCTATTTTTTGTCACGAAGATCACAGTAATACTCCACCCTACGTTAGCAATTGGGTCCATGAGACGTGACAGAAGTCAATTTGCAACTTAAGCTGGAAGTCCACCTTTTACGACCAGCTATCTTTTTATAAAACGTGTTTGAATGTTAAAATACGTACAGAAGGCCCTCAACTACAAACTTAATTAGTTCCAAGAAGGTGTTTGTAAGCTGAATTCTGTCGAGTTTTGGCCTAAGTTAGGCCTGACCTGAGTCTCATGCCTATGATTTCCAGCTTCAAAAGTCAACGAATAGTCGGGTTTCATATGAAACAGATATCAGGTTATTACTAATGTTATTATTCTTACTGTATTAACCCTTTTACCCCCAGGCTATTTGGAAATTTCCAACCCTTAACCCCCAGGGGTTATTTTTTTTCAAGCACATTTTGCAGTATATTTTTTTTAAATTGCTCTAACAGCCTTAATTTTCGTCATAGAGAGGTCAGGTTGGTCTCATTCTCTGGGAAAATGCCTGAAGTTTCTCAAAAAATTATCAAAAATATGCAAAAAAAAATTGTAAATAGCAGTTTTTTGCAAGGACGTACCGGTACGTCCATGGGGGTAGAGGGATGAGTTTTGTGAAACGTACCAGTACGTCCTTTGGGGGTAAAAGGGTTAAATGTTATGATATTGTTTTATTACAGTACAGTATTTCTTTATCTTATATTTGCTATTCTTAATTGGATTTGTTTTGTATCTCCGAATGTTTGGACTTTCTGTACAGTAAAATGGTATTAATACATTAGCAATGGTCATTTTACCATAAACTTGGCCTCTCTTCTACTTAGTTTTGATTTTTAAACCATTTTTCATTATTATTGTATGATGGAGAGAGTGATATAAAGTCTGAACTGACCTAAGTCGAATTGACGTAAATATATGTGTGACTTTTGTCTTTGAAATTATATCAAGTTAACAAGAACTGGCCCCTTTTTTTATAACAGGTACACATATATCATCTTTTATTATAAGCATTAACAACTTTAATTTTTGAAATTTTACGTACTTTTTTTTTTTTTTTTATTAAGGAACAATTTATAAAATATCACCTCAATGAGAGCTGAATATTTTTAACCATAGCCTGTCTGTTAATCTATTGGCTGTACTCCTAATTTTGGATGCAATGCTGTATACTGTATGCGTGTATGGTCTAGATTTTATTTTAGATTACTTGTATTATCAAAGTTTTATATTTTCCATTATTAAAGAATGACTTTTGCAAATCATGATAGCAAGCTAGAAAGAACTCAATGTTTTCATTTCATTACAGGCTCGCAGTGTATTTCGGAAGCTTTTCTCACAAGCTTGAAACGGCGCTGTCCTCACCTACAAGAGTTGAATCTTCATCGATGTTATATCGATGCTTCCACAACTAAGTTTTCTGCCCTTCCAGCATCACTGAAAAAGTTGTCCTTGTGTGGATCAGCACTCTTCAATTTACCTCAGGTTTGTTTTCAAGAGTACAATGGATTGTCTTTAAGCACTGACAAAAGAGAAGAGAAGAGAATGAAAGGATTCGATTATTTTTTTAGTTACCAACGCACTGAAAACAGTAAATACTGTCATCATCATCATCTCCTCCCACTCCTACTGACGCAAAGGCCTCGGTTAGATTTCTCCAGTCATCTCCATCTTGAGCTTTTGAATCTATACTTCTCCAGTCATCATCTCCTACTTCACATTTCATAGTCCTCAGCCATGTAAGCCTGGGTTTTCCAACTCTTTTAGTAACTACTGTAGCTATCTTTTTTCTAGTTGCAATTTTAGTGCTTTTTGTATGAGGAAGGGAAGAGCGAAGGTTGAAGAAATCACTTTGATATTATTACTATAATCTCTCACATTCACACTAATTAAGTCAAAATAACCTCAAAATCTAGTCTTAAATATGTCTAATCTATCATGCACAAGTTAATGATAGTGGATAGAATTCAAGGAAATAATAATTTCTAATCATTTAAGTTTGTATTAAAAACCAATTCTAAAATTATACAATTGTATGAAGCAAAATGCTGAAAATTGTTTGCAGCAAAACTTTAAAGCACTCAAGAACTTTCTAAAATCCCCAATTGTTCATGACAAGAAATTACTCTTGAGCAGCCAGTAGGTACAGTAGTTTGTTTATTGTATGAAATCACTAGAAAAGGTACATTTGATATTTCCTTGTTTGTGATTTTTAACGAGGTTGGTGAGTAATAAGGGAGTAACGAGTCCTTGTTAATGTTCAGTAGAAAGCAGCTGATTCCTACCCCTAACTTCTTTCTAGAAAGTCCACAGCCATTTGTAGAATATAAAACAATAAGAAAAGGGTTTTGCAAAACATTTAGATATTGAATTATCATCATCCAGGTGCCATATCCCTAAGGATCTCGACAATCATGGCTCGCCATTCCTCTCTATTTCCGGCTCCCTGCAGTAAATGAGCAGCAAATATTCTTCATCTGGTCATTCTCACCAATCCATCCATATATTTTTGTCAGGGTCTTCCTCTCGCCCTCCTTCAATTTTACCAGTGAGAAAGAGATGTTCTTATTCTTGTCTTCCGTCTGTGACCCATAAACCACGTTTGAATTGTACAGTAATTTATTTAAAAGGTTGAAATAAAAAAAAATATTACAAATAAACATAAATAATCCAGGCAAGTCTTTGCGGGAGAGAAAGGCAGTATGACCATCCCCTACCAAGCCAGAAAGTAAAGTGGTTACTCAGCCGAGAGGTGCGAGTGAGCGGGGTATCCAGTCTACCCCACCCCCCACCCGCTAACCAGCGGATGGGGTAGTTATCCCTCACTAAAATTATCATGGCTCGTCTTTCAGCTATGCCAAAATTAATACCCCTATAAATAGCGGAGAGTTTATATGCTAGTAAAAATACAAATTACTTCCAAATTTGTAATTTTTGTTCTAATTTTTAGTGGAAACTTCCTTCAATAAAATGCATACGTATTGCATTAATATTTAACAAGATTTTATGCATACGCTGCAGTTTGTTATGCTTTTCATTATAGGTAAAAACCATAATAGTAATGGCATTTTTAATCCATGTAAAAATTACAGTACTGTGATAGTGTCACAAATGAGTACTGGGAAGATTGTTTGGTCATCTTAACTATGAGACATTTGCAATTTAAATGGCAGAGTCTTCTGGATTTTAGAAAATTGAAACCACTGTAAGACTCGTAGAAAGAATGATAGGTACATCCTTGCCATTTTTATTTCTAAGAATATGGTTGCCTGGAAAGGATTATAGTTTTTTTGATGTTTTATATACTTTGTGTTAATATTTATAGCTATGATTTTTTTTTCTTTATTTTGGTGTCAGTGACATTGGACGGTCCAAAATATCTCTAAATTGCCTAATCCAAAAGAAACATTCTCACTTCTTAGTAGGGGGATATTAAAAGGATTCAGAATATCCATAAAATGGCTCAATGAAGCGTCATTTTATTCAACCTTAGATGTAGTCAGTTTAATCTAAGCTGGTTCCTCTGTGTAAGCTTGTGGCTGCTTGGAACCCCGTGAAAGGGTAGATTTATCTGGCACATGAATCTTGGGCCTTTAAGCGTCTTATCTGTAACTACGATTTTGTTAGTGAAGTAACGTCTTATGAATATTGAATAAGGGGAGAGATATATGAAAATGAAAAGCATTATGGAAAATAGTAATTTCATTGAAAGTTATATGCTGTTGTTAGGCCAGAATTCTTCCAAGAATAGTACCATCTTTTGATTCTATGTTGCGCAACAAGTAGCAACTTGAGATTTGTTAATTGAAAACTTATATTAAATTCTTGTATTTAATGTTTTAAAAATATTTCAGAATCGCATGGTGGTTGTGACGTCGCCATTTTTCCGGCTGGAGAAACACTTGCCTGTGTTGGAGGAAGTAATCCTTGAGGGTTGTGGTGCTTGGCTCACTCAGAAGGACCTTACTCTTCTTATGAGCCATTGCCCTGCTTTACAGGTTAGTGTCTTGTTTCCTTAGAAAGAGTCATTTAGTTTTCTTTTTCTTTACAAAGGCATTTTCTTTCATCTTTCTATAACTTATTTTATAAGTATTTTTCTCATTCTATGACTCTCCTTATAAACTTTAAATTTCTATATTATTTATATATATATATATATATATATATATATATATATATATATATATATATATATATATAAATATATATATATATATATATATATATATATATATATATATATATTTATATATATATATATATATATATTTATATATATATATATATATATATATATATATATATATATATATATATATATATATATATATATATATATATATGTATATATATATATATATATATATATATATATATATATATATATATATATATATATATATATATATATATGTATATATATATATATATATATATATATATATATATATATATATATATATATATATATATATATATTTATATATATATATATATATATATATATATATATATATATATATATATATATATATATATATATATATATATACCCACATTTATGACTTGCCAATGTCCACAGACTTAACAGTCTTTGGTCTATTAGACTGAAGTATGGTAGCCTCTTGGTACATGTCACACAGACACTCGTAAACCTTTAGCACTCCTTTCACGCCATTGGTGTCTGCGTCTTCTAACTCTTCTAGGGCCTTGTGGGGCCCAGTTGAAAGTTTGCTGAACTAATCTCGTGGAGAGAGCGAAGAGCATGCCCAAACCATCGTCATCTCCCTCTACCTAACATACCTTCCTATGTTTCCAGTCTTTTACCTTACTGTAGCACAGAAAGTTCTCAACTGACAAAAGTGAATTATTATTATTATTACTACTTGGTAAGCCACAACCCTACTTGGAAAAGCAGAATGCTATAAGCCTGAGGGCTCCAACAAGGAAAATAGCCCAGTGAGGAAAGGAAATAAGGAAACTTCAAGAAAGTAATTAAGCTTTTTGAGCCAAATTTTATTAAATTTTTGCCTAGGGTAAGATTCGCCTAACTCGCATGCCTACGGTTTTCACCTGCAAAAGTCAACTGTTAGTCCCGTTTCATACCGCATTGAATTATATAAGGGATTTTAACGAAGGAAAAATCTATTTCTGGGCTCAACCTGTGTCTCCGTGAAATGCTCCTTATAGCACCATTTTTAAGTTATAACTACTGCTAAATATACCAGAGAAAAAAGTTGCGTGGAATGCCAGGAATATACCCAGCTCGCTCACCCTTATAGGGTGTCGGTATAGAAACTGGGGCGTGTTAGAACCACTACCAGAGGTCCCTTACCAATTAGTCTTCTCCTTCCTCAATATCCCTCGATACTTCGAGGTGCACTTCTACATCCGACTACTGCCCGCTACTACGGCTAACCCCCCCCCCCCCCCCCCCCACCCACCCACCCCAACCACTACCCACACTTCTTCCCTCATTGCTTTTCTAGCACCGTGATAACACTATTGTTTTCGCTAGCATTGGGCGTCGGTAGAGTGGCACAGGTAAGGTAGCTAGGGCCTCTGTTACAGCCCTTCCCTTTGATGAAGGAATTATCTAAATGGAAGACAGTCTGTGAATAGTGGTTTTCACACGCCCCTGCTTTATACACGACGCCCACTGGGTGTTCGCGCGAGGGTAGTAACCTCTGCATTCCATACTTTAAATTTCCCTGGTATATTTGGAAGTATTTATATCAGAAAAGTGTAAAGAAGGACTCTTTTCACCGGGCGTCACATATCGACCCAGAAATAGATTTTTCCTTTGTCAAAATCCCTTTATTACAGTATTTCTTTATCTTATCTTTGTTATTTTCTGGATTTGTGTTTGTATCTCTGAGCTCTGAATATGTTTAATTTGAGGACCTCCCAAGTTTCCTGTATCCTCTGCTTTTCTAACTTTGTCTTCACACTTTTCTATCTTATTCCTCTTCCTCTTTTTATTTTGAAGTTTTCATAGTTAATATATGATAAATTTATTTTAATGTTGTACTTATTCTTAAACTTCTTTTATATTTCCTTATTACCTTTCCTCATTGGGCTATTTTCCCCTATTAGAGTCCTTGGGCTTATAGCATCCTGCTTTTCCAACTAGGGTTGTAGCTTAGCAAGTAATAATGATAATAATAATACTGTTAAATATATATTTAAGATCTACAAGAATGTGATTTAAACTAATCCTCTCTGTTTAGTCATTATCCTGTAGATTCCTCATAGCAAAGTTATACTTTTTGGTTAATATCCTTGACTTATAACTGAACCGGCATTGGTTAATTCAAGAATTATTACTGAACTTCTCTGACCGTACCTTTTTCCATGAATTTTACTCCATTATACACTTAACATAATAGAGCTTCTCCTTTTCTATACAATTCTATCCTGTTCGTAATACTAGGCAGGCAGTTAATTCTAATAGCCAGGCCTTCTCCATCATGAGGCTCAGTACTACACAGTATTCTAGAAGTTTTATTCCAGCTGTTACCAAGTTGTGGAATGATCTTCCTAATCGGGTAGTGAATCAGTAGAACTTCAAAAGTTCAAAGTTGGAGTAAATGTTTTTATGTTGACCAGGCTGACATCAGTCTTTTTATTGTTTATACATGACATATCTGTTTTTGACGTTGTTAATAGTTTATATAGGTCATATCTGTTTTGACGCTGTTACTGTTTTTAGAATGATATATTGTTAATTTATTCTCATCATTTATTTATTTCCTTGTTTCCTTTCCTCACTGGGCTATTTTTCTCTGTTGTAGCCCTTGGGCTTATAGCATCTTGCTTTTCCAACTAGGGTTGTAGCTTGGCTAGTAATAATAATAATAATAGTACACTATTGTAATAGTTTATTCTACTCCTTTTAGCCCATCTCATTTATATTTTTCTCATAATGTGCTAAAATCCTCCAAATGCGTTTTACAAATTACGTGTTATATATGTTTGGGTAGTGTCATAGCCTCTGTACCATGGCCTTCGATTGTCTTGTATTAGAGTTCTCTTGCTTGGTAATACACCATGGCATGCTGTTCTGTCTTATTTCTCTTATTTTTTTTTTTTTTGAAGTTTTTAAAGTTTATATGTGAAGGATCTTAATTTAATGTTGTTACTTTATGTGAAATAATTTATTTATATTGTTTATTCTTCTCTTGTAGTATATTTGTTTCCATGTTTCCTTTCCTTGCTGGGGTATTTTTCCCTGTTGGAGCCCTTGTGCTTGTAGCATCTTGCTTCTCCAACTAGGGTTGTAGCCTAGCTTGTAATGATAATAATAATGACTAGAGGGGCACTCAGTAGAGCACAGACCTCTGCCGTGGCAGCTTATTTCTCGGCCTTTTGTTTGACCTTGACCTTTGATCTCAACATGTATTAATTGGCGTGGATTATTATACACTCAAATATGAACCATGTTTGAAGTGTGTGGCAACAATGTCCTGGCTGATTACGTGAATTGGACATTTTCAATATTAAACTTACCCGATAATCATGTAGCTGTCAACTCCGTTGCCCGACAGAATTCTATGGAGGGATACGCCAGCTATCACAATACTAGAAGGGGGTGTACTTACCAGCGCCACCTGTGGCCAGGTACTCAAGTACTTCTTGTTGACACCTCCTCAATTATTCCTCTGTCGTGCTTCCGGCAAGACGTTCTGGGATACGCTTATGTTCTTGGAGTATTTTCACGACTTTGGTGAAGTATTTCTCTTTGATTTCGGCTGTCGCTTTACTGGAAACTTCTATATTAGCTTAGTTAGCTTTTGGAATTAATTTGATTAATTATGGTGACGAAGAGAGTATGAACTCTCTTTCACCTTTAAATGGCCGACCCTTCCCTTAGACGGAAGTGTTGGTGTCTAAGAGAGTATAGACTCTCTTTCTTTATTTTGCTTAACTAAAGTTATAGATTTATTTTATATCTCTCCGCCTCTTATAGGCCTCTTCGATTAACTTCCTTTTTTTATAAACTTATTAAAATTAATTTTTATATTTGTTTATATTCGACCTTCCTAATAGTAGGCGGTCTTTTCTTGGTACCGAAGTTAATTAACATTGAGCCCGTCATTTCGGTTTTACCTGTTAACATATTATGCTATTTTAATGTCTTTGAAAGAATTTCTTTGATAGTCTAGTACTGTTTTCAAAGTTGAACTAACGTTTTGTTTTGTCTCTGCAGTTGTTGACGTTCAGAACGTTCAACTTGCACTCTATCGTTACGATAGAGAAAGAATTTTCACGGTTCACGTTGCAGTAAGAGTAACCGTGTCTAGCGTTTTGTTCATTCTTTCTTAACTTAATGGTTTTAATCCTAATAAAGGAACTTTTCATTTTGGGAAATATTTCAGTTTTTTCCTTTACAATAATATGTTTTAACGATATATATGATTGGGCTCTTCTCTCAGGTTCTAAGTCAAGAGAGAGAGAGAGAGAGAGAGAGAGAGAGATAGAGACGGAGGGAGAAAGAGGAGGATAAACGTTTCATTCAAGCCTGCCAGGCGTACGAGTAACGTTGTTATCGTTTTTGCTCTTCTCCCTAGTCTCTTTAGGGGAAGAAAGTAAACGTTTCTAGAGTGATCTAGTGTTTAGTCTCTTTCCAGCCACTGAATTATTTATCTTTCATTAGATTTTTCTGTTACATTGCAATTCTGTTTTCGCAATTACTAACTTTTGAGAAAGGATAGAATTGCGTGTTTCAGGTACAAACCACTTAAAGTTTCGAGTTCAGTGAAATAAGTGCAAACAGAAAATCAAAGTGATAAGTGATTAGCGCAAAGTGTGTCAGTGTTGTGCGTGAGGGTACTTCTGTGCGCGCCAGTCGTTCTCCCAGTCCGGGACCTCTTGCAAGCTCCCAAGCCCAGGGGAGAAGCAATGTCGAAGGACAAAAGGGTTCAGCAGGCCTTGATCGGCGCACAGAAGTATCCTCGGTGGTTGTGGGCGTGTCTTACCGAGACCGTCACTCCCACCCGCAGACGATTGAGCCCTTATTTTGCTCGTCTGCAGAAGAAATTAGGGGAGAAAACGCTGGTCTCAGGTCTCAAGACCTCTTAAACATAAAGTCCAGACCTATGCCAGACGTACGAAGTTAGAGTTCAACAACCCGGATGCAGTCATTGGGTTAGCTCTGACTCTCCTCAGTCATCAGTTAAATGCACTCCGCCTAAGAGGAGTAAGGTTCTGCCGCAACAGATCTCTGCTGTTAAGGCTTTACCTCAGCAGACCTTAGTGTCTGCCGACCCCAAGTTGACTCTACTGCAGTCCATGCAGTCACAACTTTCGGTCTTGATGCGTGAGTGTCGGGCTGAGAGTGTTGCGCCTCCGCCTCCGCCTACACTCCCTCCGCCTGCGCTCGCTCCGCCTGATCGCAGTACCACCTGCCAGGCGTACGATGTTGAGCCACGTTCTGAGTTGGCTGTTCCCAGTGGTGCTCAGCCTCCGCCTTCTTTAAGGCAACCTTTACAATGGGATCAGGAGGATTATACCTCTCTTCCTCCGCCTCCACTTGCTGCTCCACCAGTGATGCAACACTCGGTTGAGGTACAACAACCTCTCCCGTCCTTGAGTCAGTCTCCTCAGCTCTCGCTGCAGCGAGCTCAACCCTCCACAAGGCAAGCACCACTACACCTTAGCCTTGCGCCTCAGGAGCCTCAGCTTGCGAGACAGTTACCTTGTTCTGCGCAGCCTCTACCTCATCGCGCTCCGCTCACACCACAGGAACAGGAACTTGCTACTCCGCTTCCGCCAACCGCTCAGCAAGCGCAACCCTTGGGTTCAGCCACTCATGCCAGGAGTCAGCCTCCTCCACCCATGCGCCTACCTTCTGCTTCTTCCTTTGATCAGCCTTTGCAGACTGAGCCTCAGGTGTTCCCTCAACAGAGTCTTGAAGAGGAAACCACAACTATTGTTGTTCCAGCTCGTTCTGACTCTGCTGTTCAGCATACCTTACCTCCATTTTCAAACCTTATGATAATGGAGGTTATTTGTATTACTTATAAAAATATATTTGTATTCCTTGCAATATATTTTTAACAATATCGCAGAATATGGCAAAAAATATGAATCATGAGTTATGAATGTAAGGTAAATATTATGTTGATATTTAAACCCCATGCAAGCATGCATAAAGCACTCTAGCACTGGTCATGGAATTTCTGAGAAATGTTAAACGCCATGCACACGCTCTGCTTACCTTACAGCATGCTCTACATACAGCATGCTCTGCTTACAGCATGCTCTGCTTACAGCATGCTCTGCATACTACATGCTCTGCATACAGCATGCTCTGCATTCAGCATGCTCTGCATACAGCATGCTCTGCATACAACATGCTCTGCATACAGCATGCTCTGCATTCAGCATGCTCTGCATACAACATGCTCTGCATACAGCATGCTCTGCATTCAGCATGCTCTGCATACAACATGCTCTACATTCAGCATGCTCTGCATACAGCATACTCTGCATACAACATGCTCTGCATACCTTACCGCATGCTTCTCAGTCACACATCTTTGGTTGTTGCCAACTCACTAGACTGTCAAGCAGTTTCATAACGTTGCCTTCTAGTCTGCTGCTTTTGCACCAGTGAACCCTCACTGAGAGAACTTAGCTTTTCTAGGATATGGTCCCTGTAGATGAGAAAGTTCTTTTCTCCCTCCTTCTGATATTCCCTTGAGGACTCTGTCATTTGGAGGGAGCCTTTAGCTGCATAGCCTCCTATGGACTTTTATTTAAGCGTAACATGCTTCCAGGGAAGGTAATGGTTCCACTTCAGTCGCTAATCCCGTCTGTTACCACACCTGCTCCCATAGACCTTGAGCTGTGTTGCAAGACATGCAGTCCAAGCTTAGTCCTTGTTAGAGGATTTTTTGTTTACGGAGTCAATGTGTCACGGGGAAGACGTTCAACAACCAACAGAAGTGACTTGTTGTGACGCAGTGCGGCAACCTCAGCAACCCGATAAGGAGTTGTCTGTACGACCCAGACAGTCTAGACAGATTCGGGTTGTCACTGTACTTCCTCGCTTGCCCATGATTGACAGTTCACAGACTGTGCAGCAGTACCATGATCTTGTGTCCGGCTCCGTCAGACGACTGGCTTTTAAGAGCTCCCACAAGTCGTCGCTGTCTGGAGATTTTCAAATGGACTATGGATCTGACCAAGGAACTGGGCCTCCTGGTCAATTTTGAGGAGTCTCAGCTCGTTCCATCCCAGACCATTGTCTCCTTGGGTATGGATCTTCAGAGTCGAGCTTTTCGGACTTTTCCGTCGGCCCCAAGGATCTTCCAAGCCCTAGAATGCATCCAGAGCATGCTGAGAAGGAACCGATGCTCAGTCAGGTAGTGGATGAGTCTAACAGGGACACTTTCATCGCTGGCCCTGTTCATCGTGTTAGGGAGACTCCACCTCCCCCCCCTTCAGTATCATCTAGCTGCTCACTGGATAAAGGACATGACGCTAGAGACGGTCTCAGTTCCTGTTTCCGAAGAGAGGAGGTCTTCTCTCGCGTGGTGTAAGAACAGCTTTCTTCTCAAGGAAGTCTACCTTTGGCTGTTCAGAAACACGACCGCCGTCTCCTCTCGGACGCATCAGACACGGGCTGGGGTGCGACTTTGGACGGACAAGAATGCTCGGGAACATGGAATCAGGAGCAAAGGACACTTCACATCAATTGCAAGGAGTTGTTGGCGGTTATTCTGGCCTTGATAAACTTCAAGTCCCTCCAGCTTAACAAAGTGGTGGAGGTGGACTCTGACAACACCACAGCCCTGGCTTACATCTTCAAGCAGGGAGGGACTCTTTCGTGGAAGTTGTTCTAGATCGCAAGGGACCTACTCATCTGGTCTAAAGATCGAAAGCTAACTGGTAACGAGGTTCATTCAGGGCGGTATGAATGTCATGGCAGATCACCTCAGACGGAAGGGTCAGGTCATCCCCACAGAGTGGACCCTTCTCAAGAATGTTTGCAACAGACTTTGGGCCCTGTGGGGTCAGCCAACCATAGATCTGTTCACTACCTCGATAACCTAGAGACTCCTGTTGTATTGTTCTCCGATTCCAGACCCAGCAGCAGTTCACGTGGATGCTTTTCTGCTGGATTGGTTCCATCTCGACCTGTATGCATTCCCGCCGTTCAAGATTGTCAACAGGGTACTTCAGAAGTTCTCTCACAAAGGGACACGGCTGACGTTGGTTGGCTCCGCTCTGGTCCGCGAGAGAATGGTTCTTAGAGGTACTGCAATGGCTGGTCGACATTCCCAGGACTCTTCCTCTAGGAGTGAACCTTCTAAGTCTACCTCACGTAAAGAAGGTACACCCAATCCTCCACGCTCTTCGTCTGACTGCCTTCAGACTTTCGAAAGACTCTCAAGAGCTAGGGGCTTTTCGAAGAAGGCAGCCAGAGCGATTGCCAAAGCAAGGAGAACATCCACTCTCAGAATCTATCAGTCTCAAGGGGAAGTCTTCCGTAGCTGGTACAAGACCAATGCAGTTTCCTCAACCAGTATCACTGTAACCCAGATTGCTGACTTCCTGTTATATCTAAGGAAAGTAAGATCCCTTTCAGCTCCTACGATCAAGGGTTACAGAAGTATGTTGGCAGCGGTTTTCCGCCACAGAGGCTTGGATCTTTCCACCAACAAAGATCTACAGGACCTCCCTAGGTCTTTTGAGACCTCAAAGGAACGTCGGTTGTCCACTCCAGGCTGGAATCTAGACGTGGTCCTAAGGTTCCTTATGTCATCAAGATTTGAACCTCTCCAATCAGCCTCTTTTTAGGACCTCACATTAAAAACTCTTTTCCTCGTGTGCTTGACAACAGCTAAAAGAGTAAGTGAGATCCACGCCTTCAGCAGGATCATTGTTTTCACATCTGAAACGGCTACATGTTCCTTGCAGCTCGGTTTTTGCTAAACGAGCTTCCTTCACGTCCTTGGCCTAAGTCGTTCGAGATCCCAAGCCTGTCCAACTTGGTGGGGAATGATCTGAAGAGAGTACTTTGCCCAGTTAGAGCTCTTAGGTACTATCTAAAAAGGTCTTAACCTTTACAAGGACAATCAGAAGCCTTATAGTGTGCTATCAAGAAACCTTCTTTTCCAAGTTCTAAGAACTCAGTTTCTTACTATTCAGGCTTCTGATTAGAGAAACACATTCTCATCTGAAGGAAGAAGACCTTGCTTTGCTGAAGGTAAGGACACATGAAGTGGGAGCTGTGGGCCTTCAAACAGAACCATTCTCTGCAGAGTGTTATGGATGCAACCTATTGGAGAAGCAAGTCAGTGTTCGCATCATTCTATCTCAAAGATGTCCAGTCTCTTTACGAGTACTGCTACACCCTGGGACCATTCGTGGCAACGAATGCAGTAGTAGGCGAGGGCTCAGCCACTACATTCCCATAATCCCATAACTTTTTAACCTTTCTCTTGAATACTTTTTATGGGTTGTACAGTCGGCTAAGAAGCCTTCCACATCCTTGTTGATTTGGCGGGTGGTCAATTCTTTCTTGAGAAGCGCCGAGGTTAAAGGTTGTGATGAGGTCCTTTAGTATGGGTTGCAGCCCTGTATACTTTAGCACCTTTGAGTTGATTCAGCCTCCCAAGAGGAACGCTGCGCTCAGTAAGGAAGACGATCTTATTAAAGGCAGAGTAACGGTTCAAGTCGACTTCCTTACCAGGTACTTATTATTTCATTGTTATTGTGGATAACTGATTATATGAAATACGGGATACTTAGCTATCCTTTAGTCTTGTACACTGGTTTTTCACCCACCCCCCTGGGTGTGAATCAGCTACATGATTATCGGGTAAGTTTAATATTGAAAAATGTTATTTTTATTAGTAAAATAAATTTTTGAATATACTTACCCGATAATCATGATTTAATCGACCCTCCCTTCCTCCCCATAGAGAACCAGTGGACCGAGGAATAATTGAGGAGGTGTCAACAAGAAGTACTTGAGTACCTGGCCACAGGTGGCGCTGGTAAGTACACCCCCTTCTAGTATTGTGATAGCTGGCGTATCCCTCCATAGAATTCTGTCGGGCAACGGAGTTGACAGCTACATGATTATCGGGTAAGTATATTCAAAAATTTATTTTACTAATAAAAATAACATTTTTGCTTGACCTTCCAAAATTTAGTCCTTTTCAGCATTTTACATAACAGTTAATCTCTTCAAGTTTCAGTATTCTACGATTAAAATTGTTGCCAGGAAGCTGTTCACAATCAAACACACACACACACAAACAAACGCACTAACACGGGCGAAAACATAACCTCCTCCCAACTTTTTTGGCAGAGGTAATAATGATTTAACTGTAATAGGTTTGTAAGGAATGTTTCTTTACAGATTGTGAATGTAGGCCCTGCTAGATATACCCGCACCGGTCATTGTTCATGGGACAAGAGAGATGACAAGCACAGTAGCAGCAGCATCGTTCTCACAAGAAAGTGGCGAGCCTGAGTATACAGTTAATAGACCTTAAGCCATCAACATGTAACAAACGGAAGCGTAGATTGTTGTCTTGCATTATAGTAGCATGTTTGTTGTCATATATTAGCTTTTTATAATTCTAGGTCGGCACTGCAAATGTACGTAATGTTTTAAAAAGTTGATAGATAAAGCAGTGTTCTGTACTGGTTTGAACGGTACGGTCCAATAATTTCATTTGATAGTTGAATTTGAATGCAGATGGCTCTTGAATAATTCCTTGTCTTACAGGCAAAAGACTTTCAGAGCACTCATGGCTATGTTACACCGAGCACTGTTCACCTGGTTTCTTCTTTTGGTGTTTCTTATTCTTTTGGCTCTGAGATTGGATAACAGAACAAATTGGAACTGGTTCATTGTTTTCATACCTATGTGGTTTTATGATGCAATATTGCTGATATACATAAGTATAAAAATGATTAACGAATGTCGCACAGCAGTCGGCGGCTCGGGAGGTTCTCACAATCGCACGGCTCATCAGCGAGTGTCGGCCATCTTGCAGCGCGTTTGGCCCGTGTGTGCCGTCATTCTCAAAATGGCTTTCATGGTAATTTTATGTTTGAAATTGGAAAGCAAGTCAGACAATTTTCCATCCTATCATGTTCTTTTACCCTTATGGATTCTTCTTCTAGGGTTGTGCATTAATGTATTTCACTGCCTGGTACTGCAACATAGGGATTTGTATCCAGAATAAAACGGGGTTTATGCGGTCGAATGGTTCGTCGAACCCGGTTGTCAAACCTGCTTGTTAAATGGTTCAAAGAGGTGGAGTCAGCCCTAAATGTGTAAGGTATATGGACAATGAAGCCCTGCCCACAAAAGTCAGGTGAGAATAGACTTTCTTCGAACCATTTGACAAACGTATTCGACAACCAAATACCTTGTTCACACGTTCGAACGTCACTTCAAGCACTTGTCTGTCAAACCGCGTTCGACGAACCGTTCGACCGCGTAAACCCGCCTTAATGGTAAAAATAGTTATGATGTTGGCTAGAAATTAGTTTACTTCTGTCTTGGACTATGTTGCACAAGTTAAAGCAAGTCTGATCTGTTTTTGGATGAAGTACATAAGTTTTCCTTGTTTTTTTCGGGAAGAATTATACATTATTGTCCTTTTCTCACATCAGCTTTCATTGTTTGGTAAGCACCATCACTGTATTGTCATATCAAAAATTGTAACAGAAAATATACAGTCGCATTTTCATATACATCTTGGTAATGCCATATTTCAAAAGTTGTTTTCAGAAAGGTAGAAAAGTTATTGTATAGATATTTTGTCAGAGATCCAAGTGGGTTTTCCTTTTACAGTATTTATATTTAGTTCCAACTTTTCAGTATTCCATATATCGCATTACAGTATTGTACTTTACAAATTTCTTGCAATCCAGAGCTTTTTACTGAGATATGCAGTAGTTACTCTTATCTCATACCAAGAGAACAAACATGATGTTAGGTTAGATACTAGTAGCTTTGGTAATTGGCAATTTTAAATTGGTGCTCCTGTTACATTAAAATTTTGCATCCTAGATAAGCAATGCTAAACAGTATGACAGTATCTTTTTTTGTATTTCAAAATGACAATATTTACATTGTTCTATGTTCTACTCATAATTTGATCCACCTAAGAAGTGACTATTTACTAAATAAGGACATTGAAGAAGCTTAAAACTGTTGGTATAACATTTCTTTTAAAGTGGGCCTATGGTTTTTAGTCTGCAACAAACATACTTTACCCCTTACCAGGAACTTATTTCATTGTTTAGATGAAGAAAGGCAAATCGAGACTCAAAAGAACAGCCTTAAATTGCTCAACCGGCATTAAAGCAACAGGAAGGTCATATTGACGAGTGTTTTTCATTTTGGAATTATCTGGGGATGATATCCAAAGTAAAGTATTCAATTTATTTTTGAGTGAACCATTAGTTTTATGTACATGTAATTATAATACTCTTACTGGTATCTTTGCGCTATGTTTGTGACTTGGAGGAACATTGGTCATGCTTATTGTATTTATGAGCAAGTTGTATATGATTTTTATTATTAATATTAGTCTGTGTTCAGATTGTATAATGATTTGTTAGCAAGCATAATACATTTCCAAGAAACTACTGTATATTCTGGAATGTCATTTATAATTATAGTTTTGTTTATTTTCACAATGGTAAGAAGTGTGTATTGTTTTTGTTGTTGTAAGCTCCTACAAAAGGATATTAGAATTTAGTTTTCTTGCATATTGCTCAGATTTTTCTTGAGGTGCCCGTATTCAGAATGAGGGTAAGTTGCAAATTTACTAGTTTATAATTATCTTTTTCACTCTAATTTATATGCCATGGTGAATTTCGAACATTTACAGACTGCTAAATTCCAAGCTACAGGCAGGACTGTGATTCTTGTGGATTTTAGCCCTGTAAAATTACTGTACTACTTTATATTCAGTCAGTTGGTTGAAAAAGACCGTAGGTAACGTATAATTTATGTACAGTACAATGATTTTTATCTTTGGCGTTTAAATCTTTATATATATTTTCAATAATTCAAGATTGATATTGGAGACAGAGTAAGTTGTAAATGCAAGGAATTAAAACTTGGGATAAGTATGTAATATGTATAATGCACATCTATTGAAAGATTGAAAAAAGTTACTCTCAAGGACTGGAAGAAGGCAATTAATCGTTCATCTATTTGCAGAAGAATCTCAATAATTAGAATTCGAAAAGACGTTATTTTCCCTATTTCATTAAATTGATAAATTTATGATTGTTAAAAAGTCCACATTATTATGACTAGAAAAAACTGCTAATTAATTTTAAACACTCAGTGAAGGACTTGTGAGTACTATGGCCATCAATAATAAGCAACATAATTTTGACTTCTGATAATAATTGTCTTCATTTTATGAAAACTATTCAACTCTAAATACAATGAAGCACATTCTTTTGTGAAAAAAAGCACCTTCACATGAAAATTAACTAATTGATGTATGACTAGCTTATACTTTATAATGCACTTTTATGCGGGAAGAATAACTAGATTCTATGTATGAAAAAAAAAAAAACAGGAAAAGTTGGTAGGATGATAGGTATATGAATTCAATTGCTTCATTTTTGCAATTATGTTCATTTTATTTTAATACAGTAGGTTTAAAATTTATTTTCCTACCAAAAAATTAAATGAGTACAGTATGTATACTTGTATATACAGTTCAGCAATGAGGAGTGATAATCTTCCACAAAAATAATAATTTTTATTGCTTGCCCTTGCCATTATTTGTATATAATAAGTTCTTAATGTTTTGTTTTATGTATTTTTTCATTTAGATCTAGTGTACTTTGGTGAACTATGTATGTTAATTTTATAAACAAATATTTGAATAATTTGTTTATCCTTTGTCCATCACAGGCTATACTCCATTTTAATGATTTGATGAACGATGATCTGGGGAAACTTTGATAATGTTCCTCATCGAATCATTTTAGGAGAGAAGAATATAAATTTCTTTCCTTAATTGTCAATGCTTTTTACATATGCTGCAACACCTTATTGTAAAAGAGTTTGCTTGCTTTTCTGTTTCTGGGGTTGGATAGGAAATAGGTCATTACCTCCGCCAAGGTTTATTTATTTATCGTTTTGCTTGTTTGCGAGCAGGATTATGTCGAAACTAATAGCTGGATTTATTCCGGCGCAAATACAAACCTTTTGCTATTTATAGGGGTATTACTTTCGGTGAAGGTGAAAGTAATACCCATATAAATAGCTTCAGGTTTATATGCTAGGAAAAATACAAATTATCTCCAAATTTGTCATTTTAATCAAATTTTAACGACAGGTAGGTTATTATGCTCTGGAAGAACCCATTAAATTTTGGAGGTGATCAGGATCAAAATTGAAATTCTCGTTATTATTGTTATTATTAGGATCAACATTGCGATTCTCATTATTATTGTTATTATTATACAGAGGATTCATTTACGGTCAACATATGAAAAGGGGAAACCTTTGTCTGTAGGCTCAAGTAAAATGTTGACAGTCTTCATTAGTGGAGGTCTGAAATCTGATTTCTCCGATTAGGTATAAATTTGGGCCAGAAGTTTCAGCTTAGGAGGCCATGCAGAACTCATGTGCATCTGGGAGAAAAGGCCCACAGTTGCAGTATGAAAAGCAGAGGCTCAACAGCAAGATGGGAAGAAGGAAAGCAAGAACGTAGGTATAGTATAAGGCTTGAAGTGAGAGCTGCTAGTGGGCAAAAGTTCGTTGCAAAGACATTTTAAGTAATGCCTGCAGTATCAAGGTGCACTGATGGTATAAGCTCCTTCTACTCTCCTCTGTCTCCTACATTTTATGCTTTAAATCTTCTAGTTTCATAATTTACTGACTACAAACTTAATAAATTAGTTCTGCTACTGCCTTACTGGCTTTTTTTTAACTTGATTGTTCTTTGTTCAACCCAGCATCATAGGTTGAAAATAGAATTGAATTATCAGCCTGTAACTGTAAGATCTAGTAAAATCCAATGCTGAATTAATTACTGTTCCTTTCTCTAAAAGATGAGAAAGACAAGAAACATCATGTCCTCTTACATTTCATGAGAAAAAGTCGAGTAAATTGTACATTGTTCGTAGAATTTTGTTTTTCAATCTTGAGTTGTTGCCTGTAATGATGAAACAACATAAGCCGACCCACATATTTTGAGCCTGTATTTATTAGATAAGGTAACGTTCAGAATAAGAAATCAATGTCTATCTGATAATTTCTTAAATTCAATTTGTCATTGTTCACTCAATTATAGAATGTAGCCAAGACTGGAACTGCGAGTTTTAATGTTACTTGCAAACTGGACAGATTGTAGAGTGGTAATGAAACTTACTACAGATAGTTTGAGACATCCACTTCTCATTTGGCCATTCAACAACTGATTACCTTCAACTTATTCCACTCATGTAATTGACCCCTCTTGCTCCCCAGGGTGCAGTCAAATCTAGTATTTATTCCTCAAGTCATCATAGCACTAGAAATATGGATAACTCCTTCATGTGTGTTGCATGCAACGCCCACCACGTGTTCCTTGCTGCCAGCTAGAGCTCTGTCGGGTTTTTTTACTCCTCATATGATGTTTCTATAAACACTTCTCAATGGCTTGGGTGCTCTTCTACATGTACGAGTATATGCATTTAACTTGCAGCCCCATCTCACCCACCGATATATGGTGCCTCATTGAAGAAAACTCGCCTACAGGCCCCATTAATGGAGAGCCAAAGCACACCTTCATCAGCGAAGAATGCAATGCTCCTGGTTTTATGGCAGCCAAAGGCAGTAAGGCTAGTATCTACTTAAATTTGGTTTCCTTGAATGCGTAATTCATTTCTTTTTTCATTTCATTTCCATTACTTAATTCATATACTGTAGTGTATGGTATTATTGCATAATTAATTATTTTCTTCTGATATCACCATAAGCATCACATTCCAATAGTCTTTTCCTTTGTCTCCATGGGTACACACTAATATTATATGGTAAAACTTGTGGGTCACCTCATCTGATCTGGTTTCATTTATAAATCCGCAAACCCATATGCACTCCAGTACCGTAACAAGAACCCTCTGCCTGTTTATTGGCCGCACAATAAGACGTCATGGACAAAGAGTGACCTGTTTCTGAATAGGTTCCACCACTGCTTCCTGCTGGAGGTTAAGCAGTACCTTGGATTTCAAAGTCAAGTTAATCCTTGAAATTGCTCCTGGACATCCACACACTTTATGCACAGTCTTCATGACAACATGCAGATGGTGTTCTTTCTTCCCAACATCACTTGCCAGTCAATGTACCTGAGAGTTATAAGAACTTTAAAACAAACTGCCTGTCTGAGGCAAAGGACTCGAATCAAGGACGTAAAGTCACATCAGTAAAGGCCTGCTGGTAATGTTTGTGGCCTGAATTTTTCAAGAACTTCAGTGGCTTCAATTATAATTCCTTCAATAAGATGGTGGATATTGGTGCACTAGCACAGAGAGTAACTATTGAAGACTTCCAGGAAGTAGCCAAGGACAATGTATTGGAACTTTTTGAAGATCTGGACACAACACCTTGCTGGGAATTTACTTGGAAGTAAGAGCAAGTAAAAGATGGTGAAAGTGAAAAGTGAGGAACAGACCATCACTTTCGATAAGTTGGGGGAGATGTGACAGCAGCTGGAGGCATTGAAAAACAATGCCTACCGTATAGACCAGTCCATGGTACAGTTCCACAAGGCTTCACATCCCTTGGATGAAACATTTTCTCCCTACTAAAACACCATGCAAGAAATGAAGCAGAACAGAAAAGAGCTCCCCATCATTACTTCTTCAGCCTACAAGCAAAACCTCCCTCTCCAGTTACTGAATACCCTCAACCTTCTACCTCTTTTCCATCGTCAGTGGAAATTATCTGCAGTGATGATATAGAAAAATCTCCTCCTATTGTACAGAATAGGTAAAAGTATTTTACAGCTTTAGTGAGCTCAGATTTTGTTAAAATGATCTAATAGCATAGATACTTGAGCTAATTTACCAGTATAACTTTTTCTCACAGCAGGAATGAGTATTTAGATGTCATACTATGCAGTTACGTAAGTTTTACTTATTCATCGGTAACTTCATGTCTTATCATACAATCAATATCACCAAGAATGAAGGCTACTCTACATGTCTGCAGAAAACTGGTAAAGTACCCATAGTAACGTATTTTATAATTTTACATATACCTTCCACGCTGCTTCCATAATATGAAGACCTTTTTTAATTTTTTTCACATTAGTGTACAGTAATATTAGCAAGGTTTTCTATGGTGTTCAAGTACAAATTTACTGCCATTTTAAAGTTCCCTATGGGGCAGTGAGTTGACCTCATGCACACAGTGGTGACTTTGTAAGGAAGGTTGCTACTATACTGTGTTGTATTGTACTGACAGGGAAACACAGTGCAGTTGTAAAAACTTAAAATTGAACCTCCTCAGTCACAAGTACCCTTGTGGGATATGTCGTCAACCTACCCCCTGGGAAACCAGTCACAAGAAGAGGAATAATCTGTTTGTGCGTGTCAGAATTCTAGTTGGTCATCCAATAGGAAGGAGACTACCCATCTACATGTCCCTCCAGCAAATCAGGTACCAGGAAGAGATGAGGAGGTGACAAAGAAAGGAGAAACTCTGGAATAGAGAAATGAAATAGTAAAGCATGTATGTTCTTGCCCTTGCTCTTACGATGCATTTTGCTCAACTCCTTTACAGCAGCTCAGGGTGTTATATCAAGGCAAAAATGCAGTGCATTGATCTACTCAAACCAGTGCAGTTGTTAAAACTTAAAATTGAACCTCCTCGGTCACAAGTACACTTGTGGGATATGTCGTCAACCCACCCCCTGAGAAACCAGTCACAAGAAGAGAAATAATAACTGTTTGTGCCTGTCAGAATTCTAGTTTGTCATCCAATAGGAAGGAGACTACCCATCTACATGTCCCTCCACCAAAGCAGGTACCTGGAAGAGATGAGGTGACAAAGAAAGGTGAAACTCTGGAATAGAGAAATTAAATAGTAAAGCATGTATGTTCTTGCCCTTGCTCTTATGATGCATTTTGCTCAACTCCTCTACAGCAGCTCAGGATGTTATATCAAGGCAAAAATGCAGTGCATTGATCTCTACTCACACCAGGAAGATCAGCCGCATTAGACTCTACATCACCAGAAGTGTCTGTAGCAACATCAGTAACAAGAACACTATCCAAAGCCTTTTGTCCCAAAACAGCAAACTCAGTCTTTAGTCAACCTCGGGGAAGGCCAGATATACTTCGGCAAGACCTAAAACTCTCACAGGAACCTTAGAGCCTTGTCTGGCATCATAGAAGCAGGAGCTATGATCTTCAGAGGCTGGTCAATGAATATACAGGGACACTAACAAGTAGACAAGCACATCTATTGCAAATGGTATTCATGGCTCTTGATATTACATCTAGCATTCTGGGTCCCAATCAATTCAGAAGTTCACAGGGCTTAACAGTTAATTAATAAGATTATAGTACCTATAACACACCCTTCTGTATTGCATAGATGCTTTAGAAGCTGCCAATCTAAAAATTATTAAGATCTTCATTTTCATAGACTACAGATCTCTAAAAAATTTTTCTCATCTCTTACTTTACCCCTTTCCATTTAATCTGAAAAGAATGCTAGTTCTCAAGCCATGCATACCAAGTTAGCAAGGTCTATTACATGACCTTACAAACTGTAAGTTCATCCTCACTGGAGAGCAGTCGCCTTCTAACCCAAGGGGATATGCAGTTTGTTTGGTGTGAACACAGATATTTCATGACGTTTACATTTTGTACATATAACCCAGTATTTGAAACAGATGCTCTCTCTCCTCTCCAATTATTGAATGATTTGTTTACATATAGTAATGTGACATTCCAACAACTATGGTTATTGATGCCACAAAGCTTCTACAGATAGAGGTAGGTGAGAGACAAGATTTTTCCAAAACTAAATAGGGTTTTCTATCACTGTCTGCAGTCAACACTTTAACGTGAATCATAAAGATGTGAAAGAAAATACTTGGTAAGTTATGTCATGTATCATTTATTTCATCTTGACATTTCTCGTTCTTTTTCTGACACTTCATCATTGTGATTGATACACTCACTGTGACCTGAAGTTCTAATCTACCAGCTTATTATCATAAATCTTGCATTGCACTTACTAACACATGTGAGATTTTTAAGTATATAGTTTGTTTGTCCTTATACATTAACATTACTCGTTCCATTATGAATTACGGAGTCGCACTTTTCTAAAAAGGAGTTAATATACGTTCCAACAATTTCCGGGTGAGTAAGATGGACGTGGTGCTTCCCTTCCATTTCTACACAAGAGAAGTGACGACAATCTTCCTCAAAAGCGGCTAACATTATGTCGTATCTCTCTTTGGTTTCGTACTTGTGTCCATCGTTTGCCTGAAATAGATATAAATAAATGAATAAATTGATCACAATTTCCATAAAAACAATCCTTAATACTTGAAGATTTTAGAGGTTAGTCTTTCTAATATAAATTAAAATAACTGAGAACACACAACTTAGAAGGAAATGAGGCATTAGTAACTGCATTTGGCATTCACCATGTCTAAAAAGCTAGGATTTGTGAGACTTTTCAAGCAAAGCATGTTTTGTGGTACAGAGCAGTTTCAACATACATTAATTTTCTACAAATCTTACAAAATACAGTACATAAATTGTGCCCTAAAGCTTTAGTTTACCATCGAGTCATCAAATTTTCATACATTATCAATATGACGAAAGAAAATCAAAGTACCAGGTCAATAATTAAAAGTAGAGTACTGTATGAGGAAAGCAAATTGAGTTGATACTGGTGAATACGTGACTAATCTATGAATACAGATGATTGAGTCGAACACACTTATTCACTTCAAATTTGTCAATTCTGATTCATAATCAAGCTTAATCACTCCTAAACGAAATACTGACAAGCTGTGATAAATCATTCTTAGTCTAGTGCCATATTTTCAGCTTTCTGTAACTCTTAGCAATCAATTGTACTTGCCTTACTGGTGTCAGCAGTACAGTACCAATATTTGTAAACACTGTACAGTTCTACTAAAAACGCTGAGAATTTCTCTTAGTCACTTTACTTTCATCCTTAGGTGGGTACTATCATTTTGGGGGCATGACCCAGCATAAACTGTGTGGATAGAAACAATAACTAAATTGATCTTTTAAATTCAGTTTTCCAAATATTATGCAACATCAATATCATAAAATTCCTACAGTTAACCAATATAAATTCATTTTCTTTAGTCATTTATTTAGCCAGAATTACAGCAGGTTTACCCTTTACTCTGTGCTATAACGTCAGTTCATAAAACTAAAAAAAATTGTAAAATTATTTTAAAATTATCTGATCTTTACTTATTGCTGATACAGTCCCAGCAAAGAACAAAAGATAAATAAAAAAAAAAAAGTCTCTAGCATATAAATTTCTAGCCAAGGGAAACCTTTACGTTTCATTAATTTTGTTCTGGCAGGCTGATGCAATCGCAGGAGAAAACAAAATCAGGAGCTATAAAGAGTGGATTACACAAAACAAAATATTGCCTTTTTGGAACAAAATTTCCAGGAATTGTAATGATTTAAAAAAAAAAAGTACAGTACAGTACATAACCCTTGTATTGCTCTACTTATATCAAAGTCATTACTCGTGACGGTTTTAAAGTCAAAGATCTTTATGTTTTTGTCTAAGATGGATTTTTTTCATGTTGGAGAATTGATGTTTGTGCTCCATTATCTAAATTGTACTCTGAAGCTTCTTATTAATTTCATATCCATGAAAAGTCACTGTAACTGAATAACTGAAATCCCATGGAACTTCAAAAGACCTTTCTCAATATCATCACTGTCAGGAGTCAATCAAGATTCCAAGTAATTCCAGCGTTATATGACAAAAAAATTTCATGCCTGAAAGGATATGTAAAACAACTGCTTGCATAATTAAACAAACAAGAAATAGACAAGATATATAATGAGAAAGAATTATACGTACTTTGACGAAAAGGAGAGGACATCTTATAGACCTGGCTAATTCAACCCACGCTTCGAAACTAATGAAGCCGATGAAGTAAACTTTAGCTCGTAAATCACGCTTCAGGATCATACCCCCATTCTCCACTGTCCTTGCTCCTCGGCTTAATAGTATTCTCGCACCTCTTTCATCGAGAGACTTGCTACCTTCGATTGTTTTTTTCACTAGTTCATCTTCTTCATATATCAATGGCTTTTGAGTTGCTTTGGTTTCATGATCGAAGTACTGATTAAAATACTTGGTAAACTGTGCGGCATACTTTTCAGGAGGCGAAGACCAGGGTTTTATGATATCGATCGATATAAAGGCTTCAACGTCTTCGGGAAAAACTGCCGAGTATAAGATTCCAACGACGGCGCCCATGCTGTGGCCGAGAAAAATAAAGCGTTCCCAACCCAGAGCCTTCATTGCTTTCTTTACAGCTCCCATGTATCCCCTTGGATCGTAAATGAAGCCGGGAGGGAAGTGGTCTGAATTACCATGCCCAGGAAGGTCAAGTGATAGAAACTGTATGCCTTGGGGAAACATGGGTGCGATTAGGTCAAAGGTGTTTGCGTTGTCTAGCCATCCATGTAGTCCTGAAAGGAAGATGTTTAAATTCTTAAGTTACAAATAAATTTACAAATTTTATTTGAATGACGGAGAATATGTAATACAGAAGGTCCTGTACTTACAAACTTAATTGGTTCCAAGAACCTGTTTCTAAGTTGAAATTTTGTAAGTCCAATTTTGTTTAATTTTGACCTAGGATAGGACTAACCTGAATTACATGCCTATGATTTCTAGCTTCAAATAATCAAGTTTCATTTGAAATAGATACCAGGTTATTACAAATGTCCTTTTGCTTACTGTATTAAAAGATAAAATATTCTTTTTATTACAGTATTTCTTTATCTTATTTTTGTTATTTTCAGTCGGATTTGTGTTTTTATCTGAATTTTTGTAAGTTGAGGACTTTTTGTACTGTACAAATATTACAGGAACTGATAACTGCAGACTTTGAAATGTTTACAACCTTCGCAGAACACAGTGAATTCCATTTTTTTATATAAATCTTTTATATAGTAAACAAATATCTATAATTCTCTGTCATGTAATGTACAGTACCCAAAAAACCTCTGAAAATGCAGTCACTGTAAATAGTGTTATATTCTACCGTACTACAGTACTTTTCTGTGATGTGATTTGCTGAGCATTAAAAAAAATTGTGATTTAGAAATTTTGATAAACTAAGAAATAACTGATGATGAAAAATTCATATTTGTGACTAATTTGCATAAAGGCAAAGTACAATGTACTGTGCATTATGTATGGAAGTAGGGCTATATGTTAAAAATACCTTTTATCAAACTTTTCATCATACAAACACTTATATCTGTATAATATTTAAAAAAAGCAAATAGTTAATAACAAAAATTCATTCACTACCAGGTGAAATGGTGAAAAATATTAAACCAACATTTAAACTAACTATATGAAGCACACCTAACTCCAAAACCATTCTTGAGTAAAAGTACGGTATATTCAGAGTTAGTTACCTGGCTCACTAGTAACCAGATCCCAAGTGTCAACTACCACCAGAATAATGGTAAGCATGAAAAAAGTTATCAGTTAATATACAATTGTAGTCAAATTACTGTACAATCTTACCTAGAATCTTGCGTGGGCCTGAACCTCTTTTCTTTCCTCTCAAAACACCCCAGTCAATATCTATTTCCACTTCTTCCCATTCCCAGGCATCTGTTTTCACACCATGGTGTGCACTGGGGCACGAGAAGGAACTTGTATTATTAGTCTCTTCTCCATCGATGACTTCACTCTTTCTTTTTGGACTTCCTGGGCCTGGCATCTCACTTAGGCTGAAATGTATATTGTATTTTATTTAGGACTTATTACCTATTTGTTAAATCTTTTAAATGGAGTAAAGTACAGACATTTTCTATTCAAAATCAGTGTTACCACATGCAGTAGATAGAAAAGCTCTTAAAAGGAAATAACTGCAAGTTTTAAAACTTGCACTTTTTCTATACGGTATATGCAAACCTTCGTCTTACAATAGGAATACTTATGAGAGAAGGATGTCGGAGCTTGGGAACAAGTTATGCACGGTGAGAGTGGGAAAGAGTCATATCACCAAAGTGCCTGCAGCTAACTGGGATAAATGTGGGGATGATTAGAGGAGTAAAATCTGATCTAAAACAAAATTTATTGTTTTTAAATATCACAATTGGCTGTGACAAAGTATATAAACTTTTCTCTTATAATAGTAGACTACCCTATTATGTGGGGGTATACTATATGTAGCAAAGTGCTTGTATGAGCAGTCTGTGCCTGAGAATGTAAAGGCTGCGAGGCAAAAACAGCCATCACCTGGAAAGGTTAGCTTCACAGTTTTTACCATTTAGCAGGGGAGGGATGTCTCCTGTAATCTGCTATACAGTCTGGTATACAGATGCAAGAGACCAACAAGACCAAGGTAACTTTCTTTGAACACTAACCTAGAGAAATAGTAACTACAAAAGATCTATACTGACTCTATAATCATTGGATCTATGTCCACTAATCTCTCTTTGTATTACGGAAAGTTGATAAGCACATCTTCTGGCAAGAGCGTTCAAATTGGAATCATGAAGCAAGAAGGCAGGATATTGGTAGTATAGATTTCTGAAAATGTTTATCATTTTGCATGACAGGCTTTAAGTATAACATTCTTAAACAGCATAAGTCTACAGTATATCCATTTATAAAATATTAAATTAATGAAAATAAAGCTTAAATTATCTATAATATATATAGTTTTGCTACTGGGACCAGTTGCCTAATAAACTCGTGCTATTTGGAGACCTGCTCCATGTGAGTTGCCCACACATTATTGGCAGGTTAAATGTAAGGGAGTGAGTGATATCAATCCACTACAGTCGAATGGCCCCTTATTGTTATATCCGTTTTTATTTAAAAAATATCTTAGAATCTAGTAAATGCTATTGGTAGTAGATTAAGTCATTATCAATGCACCATTGCACTTAAACATCGAAACCTCATATTCTTTTCTAACCCAACCTAGGATGTAGTGTCATTACTTGTCAGGGCAGCTTTGCAACACTATAATCCGCCATACTGTTTACCTGAACTGACCTAGTATCCAAAGTCCTTCTCGTTACATGTCAAAGTGTCTCTGAGCAGTGGTCAGGTTAATATAGGCCATATAACCTAGGCTTATTTCAGTTACTGCATCAGGCTAATTTATTTTCACAAATAAAAGCTGGTAATTATTTACCATGTTACCAGTCCCAGTATTGACCGAAACCTCAAGTTCCTTCGTAACCCATCCTAGGACACAGCGTCCTTACTCAATGGAGGGTGGTTAGATCCGCTCCATACGTAAACTGACCCAAAACGCCGCCGCCTTCCTGATCATACATAATAGTATTGAATATTTGACCCACAAAAGAGTAAAGAAATACCTTTTAACCAAAGTGTTCCAATGTATTTATAGAAAATCATATGAACAAGGAAAAACACAAAATCAAGAGGTTAGCATAAGACACCTGAGAAAACGATGGTATATTTTTATCCATGCACCTTCCAGATCTAGACATCTAATGAGAAAGAATGCGAGGCTTATCAAGTTAGGTCAGGCTAACACGAGGTGTCGATTTTTACTAATGACAAGAAGTGTTACTGATGTATTTATAGGTTTAGAGCGATTTTGATGTGGTATTTATTGGAAAATTACACTTTTCAAGTTATAAAGACAACCTAAACTATATATTTCTGAAAACTCATGCGCTATAAGGGAAGGGAGGCCAGCACAGCAGTAGATCCTCTATAGAGTAAAGTAAGGACACGAAGCCTTGGGGGACGATTACAAGGGACATAGAACCTCCCCAGGTAAGGAAAAAGAGTTTTAGGTTAGATTAGCTGCAAACCTAAGGTTATGACATATCTCCGTGTTAGTTTACCCTCTTGAAATGTGATTTTTACTATTGTAAAATCTGGTATTTCAAAATTATGCAACGTGATAGAGATTTCCCTCAAATATGGCTTTCATATTTGTTTATATTAGCTTTTAATATGTTAGGAATACCTCAAACAGAATTATTAATATATTAATGGTGTCCTTCGATTACCTGGTCCTTACCTGAGGAGGTTTGTTTGTTTGGACCAGGTTAACCTTGGGCTAAATGACCCTTTAAACAACTTTTACTTCACATTTTTTTGTTTTATATAATATATATACAATAATCAACATAACTCAATCATTCCCAGACATTGGATTATCATTGATAACTAATAATTATAAGTAAAAATGCCAATACCCGTTATACGTGATAATTTGCTTTATTTATTTTAATTCATAATTCTCAGATTTATTATTCCTAATTGTATGCTGTTTTGCTACATTGAAATTCTTTATCATATAATATTTAAAGGTCAATTTAATGGCCTTTTATTAAAATCTTCTTCGCTCAAGGGGTTAACTACTGCACTGTATTTGTTCTGTGGCTACTTTCCTCTTGATAAGGGTAGAAGAGACACTTTAGCTATGGTAAGCAGCTCTTCTAGGAGAAGGACACTCCAAAATCAAACCATTGTTCTCTAGTCTTGGGTTAGTGCCATAGCCTCTGTACCATGGTCTTCCACTATCTTGGGTTAGAGTTTTCTTGCTTGAGGGTACAATCAGGCACACTATTTGATTTCTCTTCTTGTTTTGTTAAAGTTTTCATAGTTTATATAGGAAATATCTATTTTAATGTTGTTACTCTTCTAAAAATATTTTATTTTTCCTTCTTTCCTTTCCTTACTGGGCTAGTTTCCCTATTGGGGCTCCTGGGCTTATAGCGTTCTGCTTTTCCAACTAGGGTTGTAGCTTAGCAAATAATAATAATAATAATAATAATAGGTACAGTACCTACAAGGGTTTTTGTTGACAGCTGAAGACGATGACGCAACAATAACAACAAAACAGCTGATTTTCTTCTTCTTTTCTCTCTTTTCTATAGGAAGGTAGTCATGATTTTCCACAAAAAAAAATCAAATTTAAAGATGAAATGCCTGTTGTAAAGTCCCAATTATATGTATTCAAATCATAAATTGTATATTAAACTTTAATTAGTGCAATTTTCTTCTTCATAATTATATATTATAACAATTGAGGTTACCAAAGTAAGTTCAAATATTTGTTAAAGTTCATATCCCAAGAAAAAACTGAAAACTAAAGATAAAATACCTGCATTAAAGTCTCAATTATATGTAATTAAATCGTAAATTGTATATTAAACTTAATCAAACCTAAAGATAAATTACCTGTAGTAAAGTCCCAATTATATCTAATAAACTCATAAATTGTATATTAAATTTTAGGTAATGCAATCTTTGTCTTCTTAATTGTGTATTATAATAGATAAGGTTACGAGAGTTGTGCAATTTGCATTCTTGTCGAACACGAGATAAGCTGAAGAGACGAACCTTTGGTCTGGTGAAAGGTTGATAATCAGATTCAGTTTTTTTCTGAGCCTTGATTAGAATTTGTGATTAAGTAAAATCTTGTTCTATCGGTACCAGCTGTTGACCAGTCATGTTCTTAAGTCTGTCAGACATTTCTTACATTTTATATATTCAATCAATGAACTTTTAACCTTTTTAATATAATAGTTTTGATTTTCATCTTTAATGCAAGGGATGGATAATAGAATGCATTTATCTTTAAAGATTAGCGTTCTTGATGCCAATTCCTATAAAAGTATTCCTGCTTTCTTTGCATCCTCTGTGTATAGTTTGTCGATCATAAGACGTGAAATTAACGTACCGTAATAATTATCCATATGTTGTTTTATTCTCATAATAAAAGTACATGTGAAATATCGTGCTGTCTCTCTCTCTCTCTCTCTCTCTCTCTCTCTCTCTCTCTCTCTCTCTCTCTCTCTCTCTCTCTCTCTCTCTCTCTCTCTCTCTCTCTCTCTCTTATTTTTTTGTATTTTCCGAATTATCAACCTATCAATGTTTTCTTATTAATTCTGATCATCGTGAGTTCTATATATTTTACTTTAAAGTTTACTTTCCTACGGGTTGTGGTGGGCGATGTGGTAACGTCCCTGATCGGTGCACGCCAGACTGGGGTTAGAGTCCCGCTCAAACTCGTTGGTTCCTTTGGTCGCTACAACCTTACCATCCTTGTGAGCTACTGAGGGAGGTCTTTCTGCTGAGTCATCAGTAGCCATTGCCTGGCCCCTCTTTGGTGGAGAGGAGGCTTGGGCACTGGTCATATGTATACATGGTCAGTCTCTAGGGCATTGCCCTGCTTGATAGGGAAATATCACTGTCCCTTGCCTCTGCCATTCATGGGCGGCCTTTAAACCTTTAAACGGGGAAACCCTACGCACTACAGGGCCTCCAAGATCAATTTATATATCTTCAGATATTTTGCGTATTTATTGTCAGATCCACATTATCGAAGCAGTTTGAAAACAAGATTTTTTTCACATCCTTCTTTATATTCCTTTTGTGTCATCAAGTATTTTCAGCTTATTTTTATTTTTATTACTGAGATTGGGACAGCTTATTTGAAAGCTCTAGAACCCACAGTTGAAATGTAACTATAGCCTTAACGTCGACACCATTTTATCTTTTATTGCACTGTGTAAATATCCTTTTAAATACTCTGGAAATTTATATTTGATGTCTTAATGAGTATGCCTACAGTAATTGCATGAGTCTGAAAAAATATATCATATTCTAATGTACACATAGTGTAGCTCATTCAGTAAAAGGTAATCATTTCTTGCGGTGTAGCACAGTTTATCAATCTTGCTCCTCCGCTTATCATGTTTTGTAACTTAGGTTGTACTTTGGGTACTCTCTAATAGAGTTGCAATAATCACAATTATTTTGAAAAACATTTACCTATATATTTCTTTACAAAATCGATGTTTCTGGAACGATACCCATTCAATGATTCCAACTACTATAGTTTGTTCAAACTATCACTATAATGTATCTCAGTTTTATATTAATTTTTAAACTGTTTTAATTCGTCTATTCTAAAATGCTAGCACGAACGTGAAACTAATAATGTCATAAATAGTAACGATGTAAATATTCAATCTGTTTTTAATAAAACAATTCAAATAAGTTTGCGAGCACTCTATCACTTTATAGATAGGTGCAAAGCTTCTAAGCTTATTCTCATTATTGCTATTAAGCTTATATTACCTGTTATTATTATTATTATTATTATTTGCTAAGCTACAACCCTAGCTGGAAAAGCAAAATGCTATAAGCCCAGGGGCCCCAACAGGGAAAATAGCCCAGTAAGGAAAGGAAAGAAGGAAAAATAAAATATTTTAAGAAGCGTAACATTAAAATAAATATTTCCTATATAAAATATGAAAACTTTAACAAAACAAGAGGAAGAGAAATTAAATAGAATAGTGTGCCTGATTGTACCCTCAAGCAAGAGAACTCTAACCCAAGACAGTGGAAGACCATGGTACAGAGGCTATGGCACTACCCAAGACTAGAGAACAATGGTTTGATTTTGGAGTGTCCTTCTCCTAGAAGAGCTGCTTACCATAGCTAAAGAGTCTCTTCTACCCTTACTAAGAGGAAAGTAGCCACAGAACAAATACAGTGCAGTAGTTAACCCCTTGAGCGAAGAAGAATTGTTTAGTAACCTCAGTGTTGTCAGGTGTGTGAGGACAGAGGAGAATCTGTTAAGAATAGGCCAGACTATTCGGCGTATGTGTAGGCAAAGAGAAAGAACCGTAACCAAAGAGAAGGATCCAACGTAGTACTGTCTGGCCAGTCAAAGGACCCCATAACTCTCTGGCGGTAGTATTTCAACGGGTGGCTGGTGCCTTGGCCAACCTACTACCTGTGCCTTGAATAGATTAGTACATTAATGAGATTCTAAGTCTTTACTTTTCTTTCATTCTACATTGAAATTAGATAGGATAACACCTTGCTATCACCAGTCTTGGCAACCCAATGTGGTCAGTTTGTACTTATAAAATTCTTCTTTCATACGCATTGTCCTACCTATAAATGCAGCCAGATCCCTGCTAGGATTTTCAGCTTACCTAAACTTATGTCTACATTCATTAGCTGTAATAATTTTGGGCATAAAAATAAATGTTCGGTATTATCTTCATCTTTGCAGAGGTCACACAAATTATCTTCATATTTTCCCCTGGAATTCGCTTTTAAATTGAGCATATTTAATCTTGTCTTCATTACAAGGGATGCCATATCCAGACTAATTTCTTTTCTATAAGGCTGTGGGCCATTTCCTTCAATTAATATTAATTTTTTCATCACTTTCCTTTTTTTTTTTAATAGTTTTTTCTATTTCTTTTGGTTATCAGCTGACATTCTATGATCAGCTGATAATGAAGAGTTGCCACGTATTGTTTTTTTTTCTGAATAACGCATATCATCGTGACAGTTGAAAACTTCAATGTTCGACTCGAAATCTCTTTAATAGGTGAGACTTTGATATAGATAGTGTTTTATTGTATTCTAACGTTTTAAAAGCAATCCAAAATTCTAAATAAGAGATATATGGTGTAATAGAGGCTACTTTTGGAATAGGGAAATCATTAGACCTGTGCTCTCGGTAGACTCGGTTTCTTTAGGTCTGCTATTAAGCCTAACCACGTGTGTCAATTCAGGTTAAACTTTATATGTTATGCAATAATCCAGTTTAAATTAAATTTCTAGTCATGTACGTAGCCTTTTGCCTAACGTGAGGTAGCCTATAGTAGGCTAATTTGAGTGCCAATAGCCTACCTCAAAAGTCAAGACATGGCATGGAAAGGAAATTGAATATTTGTGTAAAACATAGAACTAATTTTAGTCTGCTGCTTATATGATGTATTGTGTTATTTTCATCATATATATTGGTTATATATACCTATACTCATCACCAGCTAGTAAAGAACCCTTTCATTCACTAACCCAACTGGGGTTAGCCCCCCGTTAGGTAAGTAGGTAAGGACACGGCTTGTAGGTTAGGTTAAGGGGGAAGGTAATTGTGTAGGAGACCTCCACGCTCGATTTAAAAGTTTCTAAAAGTAGAAAACGAAAGAAAACAGTAAATTAGAGCTACAGTTACCTTGAAACTGTGAGATAATCCTCCTACAACCACCTAACTCTTACACAGAAAATGTAAGCATAAACCTACTACTACAATTATGGGGGATCCCAGTGGGAAGCGGGGTTTTTGGGTGGGGGGAGGAGGAGAAAAGTGATTTTTCGGGGCACTACCGAACCTAATACAACTACCTACCCTACCCTGGGGGCCATGTACCCCTACCTAGGCCTACCGGGGGGGGGGGCTCCGCCCCCCTTGCGACCCCCCCCTTAAGGCCACAGTAATTTTCAGGGCACCACCGAACCTAAGACACCCACCTAACCTAGCCTATGGGGCCCTGTACCCCTACCTAGGCCTACCGGGGGGGGGGGGGGGGCCCTCCGCCCCCCCTGCGACCCCCCCTTAAGGCCACATTGAGTTTCAGTTCAAACGAAACAAATTCAAATGAAAACGCCTTTTGCAAAAAAAGGAACACAAACTTCAAATTACAGTAGTCTCAATATCTAACTTTGCGTTTCCAAACCATGTACCTTTGAAACAAGACACGAAAAAATTGCACCTCCTCTTCCTTTTCCCACGAGTAACCACACTACGATCACACCGGAATGCTAATTTGTTGTAATCTATACGGCACACATTTTCACAATTAGGGAACTTTTTCTCTGCCAAAATCAAACCATGACGTTGAGCAAATGCAATTAGCAAATCAACTTTCCCTGAATAATGTACACAAAAATCCCCATAAGAAATAAAGCAATTGTCACAAGTGACACAGTCGGAACGGGATGAAGGTCCTGCTAATTGCTCCATACTTCACGGCAAAATGAGCTTTTCAGTTTGAAGGGAGATCCGAGACGTGCAAAAATATTCCTCCGCGGAACTTCACGTAAACTGTGGTAACTGGTGGAAAAATAGCAGGGATAAGTGAAGTAATAAGTGTCAGCATTGGCTAGATTTGTAAAAACCGCCATGATTGGTTTTCAAACAGTGTGACGTCAAGAAAACACCTGTTATTGGTTAGAATAGCATTGAGAACTAGTCTGCCATACGCAGTAAGGCGGTGAAACAGCTCATTTTAGCCAAGACATCACACAGTAAACAAAAACAAACACTTAGAAAAAATCCAAGTGAAACATAACTATACACACAAATATCTTCGTTAAATAGAAGCTGCTCATATATTGACTATTATATAAGCGTTCTATATGATATAATAGTGAATTGTAGGTGTTTAAATTCTTCAAGATCTTCCGCGGAGCTCTCCTACACATTTACCAGGGGGAAAGTTTAGGTTAGTTGATGTCTAATTTTAATCCCCATGGGACGAACTGGCCGCTGATATACAAAGGCTCCTGTTTATCTAAACTATTGTTTACCGTTAGTGTACCATTGCCTGACATTATCCTTTGCCCTACCCATACCAAGATAGAAGTCTTTCCTTACTCGTTAACATTGAGACAAGAAGTTGCAGTCGTTCCAAGCTAGCCTAGACTCCCAAACGTAACTGTAACATGGACCTGCCTTCTCATGAACAGCATTATGTTAGTTAGTGTATATGGAATAAGAGGTTACTTCATAAGACCACAATATAACTTGTATTATATAATTCTTGTTACTAAAATACTGAAAACTATAACATATGATAATCTAACTACCCTCGGAAGCTTCCCAGTCAGAATCTCAATTACCAAAAACTCCATTTAATTTATTGTTAGAGTTCTTTTTCACGACGTTTCAGTGTGGCCCAGATTCTGAGTAAGACCTATAGTCTATTTCTTTTAGCGATGCAGATTTACACCGACTCGCAGCGGTGCCCTTTTAGCTCGGAAAAGTTTCCTGATCGCTGATTGGTTGAACGAGATAATTCTAACCAATCAGCGATCCGGAAACTTTTCTGAGCTAAAAGAGCACCGCTGCGAGTCGGTGCAAATATGCATCGCTAAAAGAAATTGACTGTAGTTGTAGCTATACCCTCATTTTTTGGGTAAGGATAAAATTTACAGTATATTTCAAGGACTACTATCATTAGCTTAGCTAACATGACGTGCTACAAATTCTAATGCATGAATCAAATCGAGTTGAAAGTTTGCATTGTATAGAAGTTTTGTATACAGTAGTAAGGTATATTACCATAACTTTTAATCTATAATGAATTAAATATTTGATTTTTCAATATTAAACTTACCCGATAATCATGTAGCTGTCAACTCCGTTGCCCGACAGAATTCTATGGAGGGATACGCCAGCTATCACAATACTAGAAGGGGGTGTACTTACCAGCGCCACCTGTGGCCAGGTACTCAAGTACTTCTTGTTGACACCTCCTCAATTATTCCTCTGTCGTGCTTCCGGCAAGACGTTCTGGGATACGCTTATGTTCTTGGAGTATTTTCACGACTTTGGTGAAGTATTTCTCTTTGATTTCGGCTGTCGCTTTACTGGAAACTTCTTTATTTGCTTAGTTAGCTTTTGGAATTAATTTGATTAATTATGGTGACGAAGAGAGTATGAACTCTCTTTCACCTTTAAATGGCCGACCCTTCCCTTAGACGGAAGTGTTGGTGTCTAAGAGAGTATAGACTCTCTTTCTTAATTTTGCTTAACAAAAGTTATAGATTTATTTTATATCTCTCCGCCTGTTATAGGCCTCCTCGATTAACTTCCTTTTATCATAAACTTATTAAAATTAATTTTTATATTTGTTTATATTCGACCTTCCTAATAGTAGGCGGTCTTTTCTTGGTACCGAAGTTAATTAACATTGAGCCCGTCATTTCGGTTTTACCTGTTAACATATTATGCTATTTTAATGTCTTTGAAAGAATTTCTTTGATAGTCTAGTACTGTTTTCAAAGTTGAACTAACGTTTTGTTTTGTCTCTGCAGTTGTTGACGTTCAGAACGTTCAACTTGCACTCTATCGTTACGATAGAGAAAGAATTTTCACGGTTTCACATTGCAGTAAGAGTAACCGTGTCTAGCGTTTTGTTCATTCTTTCTTAACTTAATGGTTTTAATCCTAATAAAGGAACTTTTCATTTTGGGAAATATTTCAGTTTTTTCCTTTAACAATAATATGTTTTAACGATATATATGATTGGGCTCTTCTCTCAGGTTCTAAGTCAAGAGAGAGAGAGAGAGAGAGAGAGAGAGATAGAGACGGAGGGAGAAAGAGGAGGATAAACGTTTCATTCAAGCCTGCCAGGCGTACGAATAACGTTGTTATCGTTTTGCTCTTCTCCCTAGTCTCTTTAGGGGAAGAAAGTAAACGTTTCTAGAGTGATCTAGTGTTTAGTCTCTTTCCAGCCACTGAATTATTTATCTTTCATTAGATTTTTCTGTTACATTGTAATTCTGTTTTCGCAATTACTAACTTTTGAGAAAGGATAGAATTGCGTGTTTCAGGTACAAACCACTTAAAGTTTCGAGTTCAGTGAAATAAGTGCAAACAGAAAATCAAAGTGATAAGTGATTAGCGCAAAGTGTGTCAGTGTTGTGCGTGAGGGTACTTCTGTGCGCGCCAGTCGTTCTCCCAGTCCGGGACCTCTTGCAAGCTCCCAAGCCCAGGGGAGAAGCAATGTCGAAGGACAAAAGGGTTCAGCAGGCCTTGATCGGCGCACAGAAGTATCCTCGGTGGTTGTGGGCGTGTCTTACCGAGACCGTCACTCCCACCCGCAGACGATTGAGCCCTTATTTTGCTCGTCTGCAGAAGAAATTTAGGGGAGAAAACGCTGGTCTCAGGTCTCAAGACCTCTTAAACATAAAGTCCAGACCTATGCCAGACGTACGAAGTTAGAGTTCAACAACCCGGATGCATTCATTGGGTTAGCTCTGACTCTCCTCAGTCATCAGTTGAATGCAGTCCGCCTAAGAGGAGTAAGGTTCTGCCGCAACAGATCTCTGCTGTTACGGCTTTACCTCAGCAGACCTTAGTGTCTGCCGACCCCAAGTTGACTCTACTGCAGTCCATGCAGTCACAACTTTCGGTCTTGATGCGTGAGTGTCGGGCTGAGAGTGTTGCGCCTCCGCCTCCGCCTACACTCCCTCCGCCTGCGCTCGCTCCGCCTGCGCTCGCTCCGCCTGATCGCAGTACCACCTGCCAGGCGTACGATGTTGAGCCACGTTCTGAGTTGGCTGTTCCCAGTGGTGCTCAGCCTCCGCCTTCTTTAAGGCAACCTTTACAATGGGATCAGGAGGATTATACCTCTCTTCCTCCGCCTCCACTTGCTGCTCCACCAGTGATGCAACACTCGGTTGAGGTACAACAACCTCTCCCGTCCTTGAGTCAGTCTCCTCAGCTCTCGCTGCAGCGAGCTCAACCCTCCACAAGGCAAGCACCACTACACCTTAGCCTTGCGCCTCAGGAGCCTCAGCTTGCGAGACATTTGCCTTGTTCTGCGCAGCCTCTACCTCATCGCGCTCCGCTCACACCACAGGAACAGGAACTTGCTACTCCGCTTCCGCCAACCGCTCAGCAAGCGCAACCCTTGGGTTCAGCCACTCATGCCAGGAGTCAGCCTCCTCCACCCATGCGCCTACCTTCTGCTACTTCCTTTGATCAGCCTTTGCAGACTGAGCCTCAGGTGTTCCCTCAACAGAGTCTTGAAGAGGAAACCACAACTATTGTTGTTCCAGCTCGTTCTGACTCTGCTGTTCAGCATACCTTACCTCCATTTTCAAACCTTATGATAATGGAGGTTATTTGTATTACTTATAAAAATATATTTGTATTCCTTGCAATATATTTTTAACAATATCGCAGAATATGGCAAAAAATATGAATCATGAGTTATGAATGTAAGGTAAATATTATGTTGATATTTAAACCCATGCAAGCATGCATAAAGCACTCTAGCACTGGTCATGGAATTTCTGAGAAATGTTAAACGCCATGCACACGCTCTGCTTACCTTACAGCATGCTCTACATACAGCATGCTCTGCTTACAGCATGCTCTGCATACTACATGCTCTGCATACAGCATGCTCTGCATTCAGCATGCTCTGCATACAACATGCTCTACATACAGCATGCTCTGCATACAGCATGCTCTGCATACAACATGCTCTGCATACAGCATGCTCTGCATTCAGCATGCTCTGCATACAACATGCTCTGCATACAGCATGCTCTGCATTCAGTATGCTCTGCATACAACATGCTCTACATTCAGCATGCTCTGCATACAGCATACTCTGCATACAACGTGCTCTGCATACCTTACCGCATGCTTCTCAGTCACACATCTTTGGTTGTTGCCAACTCACTAGACTGTCAAGCAGTTTCATGACGTTGCCTTCTAGTCTGCTGCTTTTGCACCAGTGAACCCTCACTGAGAGAACTTAGCTTTTCTAGGATATGGTCCCTGTAGATGAGAAAGTTCTTTTCTCCCTCCTTCTGATATTCCCTTGAGGACTCTGTCATTTGGAGGGAGCCTTTAGCTGCATAGCCTCCTATGGACTTTTATTTAAGCGTAACATGCTTCCAGGGAAGGTAATGGTTCCACTTCAGTCGCTAATCCCGTCTGTTACCACACCTGCTCCCATAGACCTTGAGCTGTGTTGCAAGACATGCAGTCCAAGCTTAGTCCTTGTTAGAGGATTTTTTGTTTACGGAGTCAATGTGTCACGGGGAAGACGTTCAACAACCAACAGAAGTGACTTGTTGTGACGCAGTGCGGCAACCTCAGCAACCCGATAAAGAGTTGTCTGTACGACCAAGACAGTCTAGACAGATTCGGGTTGTCACTGTACTTCCTCGCTTGCCCATGATTGACAGTTCACAGACTGTGCAGCAGTACCATGATCTTGTGTCCGGCTCCGTCAGACGACTGGCTTTTAAGAGCTCCCACAAGTCGTCGCTGTCTGGAGATTTTCAAATGGACTATGGATCTGACCAAGGAACTGGGCCTCCTGGTCAATTTTGAGGAGTCTCAGCTCGTTCCATCCCAGACCATTGTCTCCTTGGGTATGGATCTTCAGAGTCGAGCTTTTCGGACTTTTCCGTCGGCCCCAAGGATCTTCCAAGCCCTAGAATGCATCCAGAGCATGCTGAGAAGGAACCGATGCTCAGTCAGGTAGTGGATGAGTCTAACAGGGACACTTTCATCGCTGGCCCTGTTCATCGTGTTAGGGAGACTCCACCTCCCCCCCCCTTCAGTATCATCTAGCTGCTCACTGGATAAAGGACATGACGCTAGAGACGGTCTCAGTTCCTGTTTCCGAAGAGAGGAGGTCTTCTCTCGCGTGGTGTAAGAACAGCTTTCTTCTCAAGGAAGTCTACCTTTGGCTGTTCAGAAACACGACCGCCGTCTCCTCTCGGACGCATCAGACACGGGCTGGGGTGCGACTTTGGACGGACAAGAATGCTCGGGAACATGGAATCAGGAGCAAAGGACACTTCACATCAATTGCAAGGAGTTGTTGGCGGTTATTCTTGCCTTGATAAACTTCAAGTCCCTCCAGCTTAACAAAGTGGTGGAGGTGGACTCTGACAACACCACAGCCCTGGCTTACATCTTCAAGCAGGGAGGGACTCTTTCGTGGAAGTTGTTCTAGATCGCAAGGGACCTACTCATCTGGTCTAAAGATCGAAAGCTAACTGGTAACGAGGTTCATTCAGGGCGGTATGAATGTCATGGCAGATCACCTCAGACGGAAGGGTCAGGTCATCCCCACAGAGTGGACCCTTCTCAAGAATGTTTGCAACAGACTTTGGGCCCTGTGGGGTCAGCCAACCATAGATCTGTTCACTACCTCGATAACCTAGAGACTCCTGTTGTATTGTTCTCCGATTCCAGACCCAGCAGCAGTTCACGTGGATGCTTTTCTGCTGGATTGGTTCCATCTCGACCTGTATGCATTCCCGCCGTTCAAGATTGTCAACAGGGTACTTCAGAAGTTCTCCTCTCACAAAGGGACACGGCTGACGTTGGTTGGCTCCGCTCTGGTCCGCGAGAGAATGGTTCTTAGAGGTACTGCAATGGCTGGTCGACATTCCCAGGACTCTTCCTCTAGGAGTGAACCTTCTAAGTCTACCTCACGTAAAGAAGGTACACCCAATCCTCCACGCTCTTCGTCTGACTGCCTTCAGACTTTCGAAAGACTCTCAAGAGCTAGGGGCTTTTCGAAGGAGGCAGCCAGAGCGATTGCCAAAGCAAGGAGAACATCCACTCTCAGAATCTATCAGTCTCAAGGGGAAGTCTTCCGTAGCTGGTACAAGACCAATGCAGTTTCCTCAACCAGTACCACTGTAACCCAGATTGCTGACTTCCTGTTATATCTAAGGAAAGTAAGATCCCTTTCAGCTCCTACGATCAAGGGTTACAGAAGTATGTTGGCAGCGGTTTTCCGCCACAGAGGCTTGGATCTTTCCACCAACAAAGATCTACAGGACCTCCCTAGGTCTTTTGAGACCTCAAAGGAACGTCGGTTGCCCACTCCAGGCTGGAATCTAGACGTGGTCCTAAGGTTCCTTATGTCATCAAGATTTGAACCTCTCCAATCAGCCTCTTTTTAGGACCTCACATTAAAAACTCTTTTCCTCGTGTGCTTGACAACAGCTAAAAGAGTAAGTGAGATCCACGCCTTCAGCAGGATCATTGTTTTCACATCTGAAACGGCTACATGTTCCTTGCAGCTCGGTTTTTGCTAAACGAGCTTCCTTCACGTCCTTGGCCTAAGTCGTTCGAGATCCCAAGCCTGTCCAACTTGGTGGGGAATGATCTGAAGAGAGTACTTTGCCCAGTTAGAGCTCTTAGGTACTATCTAAAAAGGTCTTAACCTTTACAAGGACAATCAGAAGCCTTATAGTGTGCTATCAAGAAACCTTCTTTTCCAAGTTCTAAGAACTCAGTTTCTTACTATTCAGGCTTCTGATTAGAGAAACACATTCTCATCTGAAGGAAGAAGACCTTGCTTTGCTGAAGGTAAGGACACATGAAGTGGGAGCTGTGGCTACTTCAGTGGCCTTCAAACAGAACCATTCTCTGCAGAGTGTTATGGATGCAACCTATTGGAGAAGCAAGTCAGTGTTCGCATCATTCTATCTCAAAGATGTCCAGTCTCTTTACGAGTACTGCTACACCCTGGGACCATTCGTGGCAACGAATGCAGTAGTAGGCGAGGGCTCAGCCACTACATTCCCATAATCCCATAACCTTTTAACCTTTCTCTTGAATACTTTTTATGGGTTGTACGGTCGGCTAAGAAGCCTTCCACATCCTTGTTGATTTGGCGGGTGGTCAATTCTTTCTTGAGAAGCGCCGATGTTAAAGGTTGTGATGAGGTCCTTTAGTATGGGTTGCAGCCCTGTATACTTTAGCACCTTTGAGTTGATTCAGCCTCCCAAGAGGAACGCTGCGCTCAGTAAGGAAGACGATCTTATTAAAGGCAGAGTAACGGTTCAAGTCGACTTCCTTACCAGGTACTTATTATTTCATTGTTATTGTGGATAACTGATTATATGAAATACGGGATACTTAGCTATCCTTTAGTCTTGTACACTGGTTTTTCACCCACCCCCCTGGGTGTGAATCAGCTACATGATTATCGGGTAAGTTTAATATTGAAAAATGTTATTTTTATTAGTAAAATAAATTTTTGAATATACTTACCCGATAATCATGATTTAATCGACCCTCCCTTCCTTTATAGAGAACCAGTGGACCGAGGAATAATTGAGGAGGTGTCAACAAGAAGTACTTGAGTACCTGGCCACAGGTGGCGCTGGTAAGTACACCCCCTTCTAGTATTGTGATAGCTGGCGTATCCCTCCATAGAATTCTGTCGGGCAACGGAGTTGACAGCTACATGATTATCGGGTAAGTATATTCAAAAATTTATTTTACTAATAAAAATAACATATTTTTGAAAAAATCTATCAAAAGTATTTTTCAAGAGATACCAAAATGTATAGATTTAGAATTAATTAATACAAGAATGCTTTGATTCTTTGCACCTTATAAGGATTTGAAATATTATTAAGCAATGTATAACTTGATTTAACAGGTTGCGAGTGTACTATGTTTGCAGCTACAATAAATCTTTTTCATCTGCAAACGTAATTGGGGATCTACAGCCAGGACAGCATTCTTCCGTTCTGTAAAAACTTCCTCACCTGCTAATTGAAGCGCTAATTAGCCTTAAACTTTTTCTTCGGTAGATTTTGCAGGTAAGATAGTTGCATGCTTTTCAGTTGAGTATTTTAGATCTAAATTGGAATTTTCAATATTAAACTTACCCGATAATCATGTAGCTGTCAACTCCGTTGCCCGACAGAATTCTATGGAGGGATACGCCAGCTATCACAATACTAGAAGGGGGTGTACTTACCAGCGCCACCTGTGGCCAGGTACTCAAGTACTTCTTGTTGACACCTCCTCAATTATTCCTCTGTCGTGCTTCCGGCAAGACGTTCTGGGATACGCTTATGTTCTTGGAGTATTTTCACGACTTTGGTGAAGTATTTCTCTTTGATTTCGGCTGTCGCTTTACTGGAAACTTCTATATTAGCTTAGTTAGCTTTTGGAATTAATTTGATTAATTATGGTGACGAAGAGAGTATGAACTCTCTTTCACCTTTAAATGGCCGACCCTTCCCTTAGACGGAAGTGTTGGTGTCTAAGAGAGTATAGACTCTCTTTCTTAATTTTGCTTAACAAAAGTTATAGATTTATTTTATATCTCTCCGCCTCTTATAGGCCTCTTCGATTAACTTCCTTTTATTATAAACTTATTAAAATTAATTTTTATATTTGTTTATATTCGACCTTCCTAATAGTAGGCGGTCTTTTCTTGGTACCGAAGTTAATTAACATTGAGCCCGTCATTTCGGTTTTACCTGTTAACATATTATGCTATTTTAATGTCTTTGAAAGAATTTCTTTGATAGCTAGTACTGTTTTCAAAGTTGAACTAACGTTTGTTTTGTCTCTGCAGTTGTTGACGTTCAGAACGTTCAACTTGCACTCTATCGTTACGATAGAGAAAGACTTTTCACGGTTTCACGTTGCTGTAAGAGTAACCGTGTCTAGCGTTTTGTTCATTCTTTCTTAACTTAATGGTTTTAATTCTAATAAAGGAACTTTTCATTTTGGGAAATATTTCAGTTTTTTTCCTTTAACAATAATATGTTTTAACGATATATATGATTGGGCTCTTCTCTCAGGTTCTAAGTCAAGAGAGAGAGAGAGAGAGAGAGAGATAGAGACGGAGGGAGAAAGAGGAAGATAAACGTTTCATTCAAGCCTGCCAGGCGTACGAGTAACGTTGTTATCGTTTTTTGCTCTTCTCCCTAGTCTCTTTAGGGGAAGAAAGTAAACGTTTCTAGAGTGATCTAGTGTTTAGTCTCTTTCCAGCCACTGAATTATTTATCTTTCATTAGATTTTTCTGTTACATTGTAATTCGGTTTTCGCAATTACTAACTTTTGAGAAAGGATAGAATTGCGTGTTTCAGGTACAAACCACTTAAAGTTTCGAGTTCAGTGAAATAAGTGCAAACAGAAAATCAAAGTGATAAGTGATTAGCACAAAGTGTGTCAGTGTTGTGCGTGAGGGTACTTCTGTGCGCGCCAGTCGTTCTCCCAGTCCGGGACCTCTTGCAAGCTCCCAAGCCCAGGGGAGAAGCAATGTCGAAGGGCAAAAGGGTTCAGCAGGCCTTGATCGGCGCACAGAAGTATCCTCGGTGGTTGTGGGCGTGTCTTACCGAGACCGTCACTCCCACCCGCAGACGATTGAGCCCTTATTTTGCTCGTCTGCAGAAGAAATTTAGGGGAGAAAACGCTGGTCTCAGGTCTCAAGACCTCTTAAACATAAAGTCCAGACCTATGCCAGACGTACGAAGTTAGAGTTCAACAACCCGGATGCAGTCATTGGGTTAGCTCTGACTCTCCTCAGTCATCAGTTGAATGCAGTCCGCCTAAGAGGAGTAAGGTTCTGCCGCAACAGATCTCTGCTGTTAAGGCTTTACCTCAGCAGACCTTAGTGTCTGCCGACCCCAAGTTGACTCTACTGCAGTCCATGCAGTCACAACTTTCGGTCTTGATGCGTGAGTGTCGGGCTGAGAGTGTTGCGCCTCCGCCTCCGCCTACACTCCCTCCGCCTGCGCTCGCTCCGCCTGATCGCAGTACCACCTGCCAGGCCTACGATGTTGAGCCACGTTCTGAGTTGGCTGTTCCCAGTGGTGCTCAGCTTCCGCCTTCTTTAAGGCAACCTTTACAATGGGATCAGGAGGATTATACCTCTCTTCCTCCGCCTCCACTTGCTGCTCCACCAGTGATGCAACACTCGGTTGAGGTACAACAACCTCTCCCGTCCTTGAGTCAGTCTCCTCAGCTCTCGCTGCAGCGAGCTCAACCCTCCACAAGGCAAGCACCACTACACCTTAGCCTTGCGCCTCAGGAGCCTCAGCTTGCGAGACATTTACTTTGTTCTGCGCAGCCTCTACCTCATCGCGCTCCGCTCACACCACAGGAACAGGAACTTGCTACTCCGCTTCTGCCAACCGCTCAGCAAGCGCAACCCTTGGGTTCAGCCACTCATGCCAGGAGTCAGCCTCCTCCACCCATGCGCCTACCTTCTGCTACTTCCTTTGATCAGCCTTTGCAGACTGAGCCTCAGGTGTTCCCTCAACAGAGTCTTGAAGAGGAAACCACAACTATTGTTGTACCAGCTCGTTCTGACTCTGCTGTTCAGCATACCTTACCTCCATTTTCAAACCTTATAATAATGGAGGTTATTTGTATTACTTATAAAAATATATTTGTATTCCTTGCAATATATTTTTAACAATATCGCAGAATATGGCATAAAATATGAATCATGAGTTATGAATGTAAGGTAAATATTATGTTGATATTTAAACCCCATGCAAGCATGCATAAAGCACTCTAGCACTGGTCATGGAATTTCTGAGAAATGTTAAACGCCATGCACACGCTCTGCTTACCTTACAGCATGCTCTACATACAGCATGCTCTGCTTACAGCATGCTCTGCATACTACATGCTCTGCATACAGCATGCTCTGCATTCAGCATGCTCTGCATACAACATGCTCTACATACAGCATGCTCTGCATACAGCATGCTCTGCATACAACATGCTCTGCATACAGCATGCTCTGCATTCAGCATGCTCTGCATACAACATGCTCTGCATACAGCATGCTCTGCATTCAGCATGCTCTGCATACGACATGCTCTACATTCAGCATGCTCTGCATACAGCATACTCTGCATACAACATGCTCTGCATACCTTACCGCATGCTTCTCAGTCACACATCTTTGGTTGTTGCCAACTCACTAGACTGTCAAGCAGTTTCATAACGTTGCCTTCTAGTCTGCTGCTTTTGCACCAGTGAACCCTCACTGAGAGAACTTAGCTTTTCTAGGATATGGTCCCTGTAGATGAGAAAGTTCTTTTCTCCCTCCTTCTGATATTCCCTTGAGGACTCTGTCATTTGGAGGGAGCCTTTAGCTGCATAGCCTCCTATGGACTTTTATTTAAGCGTAACATGCTTCCAGGGAAGGTAATGGTTCCACTTCAGTCGCTAATCCCGTCTGTTACCACACCTGCTCCCATAGACCTTGAGCTTTGTTGCAAGACATGCAGTCCAAGCTTAGTCCTTGTTAGAGGATTTTTTGTTTACGGAGTCAATGTGTCACGGGGAAGACGTTCAACAACCAACAGAAGTGACTTGTTGTGACGCAGTGCGGCAACCTCAGCAACCCGATAAGGAGTTGTCTGTACGACCCAGACAGTCTAGGCAGATTCGGGTTGTCACTGTACTTCCTCGCTTGCCCATGATTGACAGTTCACAGACTGTGCAGCAGTACCATGATCTTGTGTCCGGCTCCGTCAGACGACTGGCTTTTAAGAGCTCCCACAAGTCGTCGCTGTCTGGAGATTTTCAAATGGACTATGGATCTGACCAAGGAACTGGGCCTCCTGGGGTGCGACTTTGGACGGACAAGAATGCTCGGGAACATGGAATCAGGAGCAAAGGACACTTCACATCAATTGCAAGGAGTTGTTGGTGGTTATTCTGGCCTTGATAAACTTCAAGTCCCTCCAGCTTAACAAAGTGGTGGAGGTGGACTCTGACAACACCACAGCCCTGGCTTACATCTTCAAGCAGGGAGGGACTCTTTCGTGGAAGTTGTTCTAGATCGCAAGGGACCTACTCATCTGGTCTAAAGATCGAAAGCTAACTGGTAACGAGGTTCATTCAGGGCGGTATGAATGTCATGGCAGATCACCTCAGACGGAAGGGTCAGGTCATCCCCACAGAGTGGACCCTTCTCAAGAATGTTTGCAACAGACTTTGGGCCCTGTGGGGTCAGCCAACCATAGATCTGTTCACTACCTCGATAACCTAGAGACTCCTGTTGTATTGTTCTCCGATTCCAGACCCAGCAGCAGTTCACGTGGATGCTTTTCTGCTGGATTGGTTCCATCTCGACCTGTATGCATTCCCGCCGTTCAAGATTGTCAACAGGGTACTTCAGAAGTTCTCCTCTCACAAAGGGACACGGCTGACGTTGGTTGGCTCCGCTCTGGTCCGCGAGAGAATGGTTCTTAGAGGTACTGCAATGGCTGGTCGACATTCCCAGGACTCTTCCTCTAGGAGTGAACCTTCTAAGTCTACCTCACGTAAAGAAGGTACACCCAATCCTCCACGCTCTTCGTCTGACTGCCTTCAGACTTTCGAAAGACTCTCAAGAGCTAGGGGCTTTTCGAAGGAGGCAGCCAGAGCGATTGCCAAAGCAAGGAGAACATCCACTCTCAGAATCTATCAGTCTCAAGGGGAAGTCTTCCGTAGCTGGTACAAGACCAATGCAGTTTCCTCAACCAGTACCACTGTAACCCAGATTGCTGACTTCCTGTTATATCTAAGGAAAGTAAGATCCCTTTCAGCTCCTACGATCAAGGGTTACAGAAGTATGTTGGCAGCGGTTTTCCGCCACAGAGGCTTGGATCTTTCCACCAACAAAGATCTACAGGACCTCCCTAGGTCTTTTGAGACCTCAAAGGAACGTCGGTTGTCCACTCCAGGCTGGAATCTAGACGTGGTCCTAAGGTTCCTTATGTCATCAAGATTTGAACCTCTCCAATCAGCCTCTTTTTAGGACCTCACATTAAAAACTCTTTTCCTCGTGTGCTTGACAACAGCTAAAAGAGTAAGTGAGATCCACGCCTTCAGCAGGATCATTGTTTTCACATCTGAAACGGCTACATGTTCCTTGCAGCTCGGTTTTTGCTAAACGAGCTTCCTTCACGTCCTTGGCCTAAGTCGTTCGAGATCCCAAGCCTGTCCAACTTGGTGGGGAATGATCTGAAGAGAGTACTTTGCCCAGTTAGAGCTCTTAGGTACTATCTAAAAAGGTCTTAACCTTTACAAGGACAATCAGAAGCCTTATAGTGTGCTATCAAGAAGCCTTCTTTTCCAAGTTCTAAGAACTCAGTTTCTTACTATTCAGGCTTCTGATTAGAGAAACACATTCTCATCTGAAGGAAGAAGACCTTGCTTTGCTGAAGGTAAGGACACATGAAGTGGGAGCTGTGGCTACTTCAGTGGCCTTCAAACAGAACCATTCTCTGCAGAGTGTTATGGATGCAACCTATTGGAGAAACAAGTCAGTGTTCGCATCATTCTATCTCAAAGATGTCCAGTCTCTTTACGAGTACTGCTACACCCTGGGACCATTCGTGGCAACGAATGCAGTAGTAGGCGAGGGCTCAGCCACTACATTCCCATAATCCCATAACCTTTTAACCTTTCTCTTGAATACTTTTTATGGGTTGTATGGTCGGCTAAGAAGCCCTCCACATCCTTGTTGATTTGGCGGGTGGTCAATTCTTTCTTGAGAAGCGCCGAGGTTAAAGGTTGTGATGAGGTCCTTTAGTATGGGTTGCAGCCCTGTATACTTTAGCACCTTTGAGTTGATTCAGCCTCCCAAGAGGAACGCTGCGCTCAGTAAGGAAGACGATCTTATTAAAGGCAGAGTAACGGTTCAAGTCGACTTCCTTACCAGGTACTTATTATTTCATTGTTATTGTGGATAACTGATTATATGAAATACGGGATACTTAGCTATCCTTTAGTCTTGTACACTGGTTTTTCACCCACCCCCCTGGGTGTGAATCAGCTACATGATTATCGGGTAAGTTTAATATTGAAAAATGTTATTTTTATTAGTAAAATAAATTTTTGAATATACTTACCCGATAATCATGATTTAATCGACCCTCCCTTCCTCCCCATAGAGAACCAGTGGACCGAGGAATAATTGAGGAGGTGTCAACAAGAAGTACTTGAGTACCTGGCCACAGGTGGCGCTGGTAAGTACACCCCCTTCTAGTATTGTGATAGCTGGCGTATCCCTCCATAGAATTCTGTCGGGCAACGGAGTTGACAGCTACATGATTATCGGGTAAGTATATTCAAAAATTTATTTTACTAATAAAAATAACATTTTTCTTTTAGTGGGTTTATTCTCTCATTAGGAAGTAATTCATACACCATTGCAAACCTTTATGTAGCCATGTTACAAATAAAATTCTCATTTTACTTGTACATTAATTTGATGACAAGAACATAATATGCAAGATCATAATTTGCATATTTAATTGGCCCTTTTGGTGGATGGTAGCTTACTATGTAGCATTTATGGGATGAAAGTAGGACAGTACAGTTGTTAAATTTCATTACAGAAAGTACACAGTACATATTTTTATAACTACACAGTAAATACTTTAATGTATTAAGACTATTCTGATGAAGAAGTTTGTTTTCATGATTTTAGGTAGTGTCAAACTGGAATCATAGATTAAGTAATTGCATGGTTATTGAGAGCATATTCCAACTTCTGGGCAGTTTTTTTATTTCATCAGTGTTGAAATGTAATGTACTGTAATCTAATATCATTCTTTGTTAGCCAAAGACAATAAAACACCTGGCTGTATTCCTTGTGATATTGCCCTTTTTTTCTAATTTAATATCGTATTTATATTGCAGTCCTTAATAACAGATATAATTTGTCTTTACCTCGATTTAGAATTGGATAAGTACGCTTAAGAAAGTAGCCTTAGTAGACTAAACTTTTTTCAGAGTAATGCTCTTCTGGCAATGGCAAGGGAGGCAGTGCTTTGGAGCGATGTTGAAGTGAATGTAGGCTGGGGAACTCTTCGTGGCAAGACGTGTGTAGTAGGTGGTGGTCTCGATGGTGATGAGGACTTGCGTATCGTAGGCTTACATGGGTGGTTAGATAATTGTAACACATTTGATAGTTTAGTTCCATTGTTGCCTTCTAAAACTAAGGTCTTGGTATTAGATTTTCCTGGTCATGGATGGTCAGATCATCTCCCTCTTGGAGCTCATTACAACCCATTTGTGTATGCGTTTAATATTAAAACCGCAGTGCTTAAACTTGGCTGGAAGAAATTCGTACTAATGGGACACAGCATGGGAGGAGCCGTTTCTTGTGTTTTCACTGCACTTTTCCCAGAACTTGTAAGTTCTCTGATTCTCTTTGATTATGTATTCCCTATGTCATCAATGGGATTTGTAGAGCAGTTCCAGGTCTATGCTGAAGATCTTTTAAAGTCTGAGAAACTTGCACTAGAGCCTCCTCTGGTTTATTCAGAAAAAGAAGCTATAGATCGCTTGATAGCAGCCCGTGTCTTTGGTTACAGCGATGATGCAACCATTGACAAAGAAGCAGCACAAATTTTACTTCCAAGATCAACAAGGGAAGTTGATAATGGATATATATGGAGTCATGACCGAAAAGCAAGAGCTACATTTTTGGGTTTTATTAGAGGAGAAAAGTGGATAGAAATAATATCATCTATAAAGTGTCCTGTCTTATTAATTCAAGCAACAAGAGGCACATATAATTATCACAAGGAATATGCAAAAAAAATTCATGAAATTTATAGAAAAAATGCACAGTGGTTCCATGTTGAAGTAGCTGAGGGGTGCCATCATGCTCATTTAACAGAGCCAAGAAATGTTGCACCAGCAGTAAATAATTTTCTTGAAGAAGTAGTTGGTAAAAAGCAGATAATTCGAGCCAGACTGTAGAGACCAATGTCCGTACTTTATTTTGCTATGGACAGTTAACATTGGTGCCTGTGCTTCTTAAGAATTTAAAAAAAAAAATTAATCCTCGGGTATTAGATTATTAGATTTAGTGCAAATTTACTAATATGATTTACGTGGATTTTTTATTTTATGTATTTACTGTATCTTAGCACACAATGCTTTGGCAATACAGTAACCCAAAAACTTTATCCTTAGGAACAAACAATATTATTTGTTTGGTAGACTTACACTACCAGGAGTGTTATTTATTTTAGGCATAATGCCACTACTTCTTTATCAGCTAATAAGACAAAATGCCATTTAGATGAGGCATACTTGGGAAATAGCATATTCTACAGAGGAACTTCAGATGTTATATGGAAATTTGTCACTCCCCACCGCAAAGTCGCTTCACTTATTATATACCGTGCAGTGCTCATTAATTTCTCTTTGCTTGGAAAACACGTTCTAAATTTTGTAATCCTTGAGATTTAATATTCTTTATGACTTTGAATTTCATCATAGGCTTACTAGCAGAATCCAAAAACATTCTTCAGTACTATAAGTTGGGGGCCATGTCCATTGGTCCAAGAGTCCCTGTCCAAAGGGAAAACTCATGGCAATCTGGGTGTATGTGTGTAGTGCTATAACCCAAGAAGAATTCATATGCCTATTATGTCATCTTTGTCGTGAGACTTGTCGTTCCTAAGGTTTGATACTGCTCATAAATTTCCTGAAAGGCACACTATCGTATTATCATAAAGTTTAGTTATTTGAAAGATGATACTAATGCAAAATACATTGGGGAAAATAGGGTTCTGTAAACTAGTTTAATTTCTTCAGCTTTAAACCAAGATACCAATTAATTTTAAGTGTGATGAGGTGTGGGACAGAGGTAGATGGAAAAAGTTGACCCGAAACATCGACATCACATAGAAGTGGGAAAAGATGTAGAAAAAGAAGAAGTCAATTTTATATTGCTTTTAAGTCAATACACTGCATATACAGTATCATACACCTGAAGTTTCATTAAATAACTTATATAAAATATCATTAAAATGTGTGAGAGACTGACCATCCATAGGGCAATATGAAATTAGACTACTGTATCTGGAAAATTAGCATTTCCAGTACCCTAACAATATTTGGGAAGATTTACCTTTATTTTGGGCCTCAACCTTATTGGAAGCTGAATCTGTTTTTGATAAATAGGTCCTCAGGTTACAACAGAGGTCCGGTCTTATAACGTGTTATAATGTAACTCAAATTTCGATGTTAATCAGAACATATCCAAATAAAACACTGTATGTAAGCACTTGTTTGTTCTAGGAACAAAACACATAACTAGGATTAAAAAACACTTGGAAGACACAAATATTGAATGGTAAAAGGAATCTATATTAGAAAAATTATACCGTTTTTTTATGGAATTTGCACTGTATCTGCAAAAAGTTGTAAGTCAAAGGTGTTGTAACTTGAATAATTACATTAGTTGTATTAGTAAATCATTAAAATTACATTAAAATCAATATGAGGCCCAGCATTGTGGAACAGGAAATTTTGTAAATAATTAGCTATCATCTCATTAACCCGAGAGCTATTGGTTTTGAACTTCCCTTGATTTTATGAGTTAAAAACCAAAGCCAGAGTATTAATTTACTACTGTGAAGTTAATTACATTAAAAAGTAACTTGGGAACTACAAAATCAATAGAAATTTGAAATAATACACTTCTTCAGTTATTATACTTTAATCACATCGAAGCTGAACCACTTTGAACTTTTGGGTTAAACTACTTTGTCCATTAGCAGTAAAGGGATATCCGTGTTTGTTTATAGACCCATCTCACTTATTAAGTGCTCATATATTCCAAGTGTAGTTTAGGATTTCTACTAAGAGTAGGTCTTTTATTTTAGGGTTTCCGTGACTTGTTAACACTAGCTGCACTGAACGTAGATTATTACACATTCCATGACTTTAAATAATATAGAGTTTTATATTTATTTAGCGTATACTTAGCGTATTATGAAACAATATAGCAAGGGCCTTTTTATCAAAATATTGTAAATGTGAAAACATGAAATATTAGATGGTCTTAATTTGTTGAATAACGAAAAATGCATAGTACTGTATATATGTTTAAAGATATTCGTTCCGTAACCGAAATACGAACCACGCTATTTACAAAGGGGGGTTACCTTTTAGCGTAGCTGAAATGGCGAGCCATTAGAATTTAACGAGGGTGTATTACCCCCGCGCTAGTTAGCAGGGGGGTAGGGGAGTGGTAGCTAGCTACCCCTCCTCCCCCTCACACACAGGTGAATCCCCACTTTCACTTTTGGCTCGGACTGTGACAGACGTCTCTGTCTTGGTCCTCTCTTGGCAGCCATTGTTTGTTTTGTCTTTACTTAATCGCTTACTTTTCATTTACTCAATATATATGTAAACATGTTTTCATGTTTGTATACATATTTGAGTATAGAAATCAGTAAGTTTCCTTTTCAGATTTGTGTGTGTAGTGTACTTATCCACGTGGTGTCCTCGGCAGTTGGCCGCCACGGCGCTATGGGTGGCGATCGAGTTTGACTTATGTCTTTTTCTCTCTCTCTCTCTCTCTCTCTCTCTCTGAGGTCGTTCACCCTTTTACTACGTGTTACTACGCCCTTGTAGCTTCCTTTCCGTGTGGGGGGGTTGCTACGCCGTACGTTTGTCTCAATTAGTTTATGAATCTAATTGTATTTGTTGATTTTTCAGCTTTGTAGAACGATTCCTTTCGGGGTTTTCGTTCTTTCTTTAGTGTTCATTCATTTTTTTTTATTACATAATTATATAGTTACATTTCTGGGTCGACCTGTGGCGGCCGGCGAAAAAGTCCTTCTTTGTACTTTTTCTGATATAAATCTTCCAAATATACCAGAGAAAATTAAAAGCATGGAATGCAGAGGTTACAACCCTCGCGCGAGCACCTTGTTGGTGTCGTATATCTAACAAGGGCATTTATAAAACACTATTCACAGGCTGTCTTCCATTTAGATAATCCCTTCATCAAAGGGGGAGGGCCGTGACAGGCCCTAGAGAATACAGTTGGGTTACCCTACCGACACCTACCACTCGCGCTCACCAGGTCATCCTTCTGTTTTGGAACTTGCATACAAGTTCAGTTTTTTGGGCACAGTGTTTTTTCGAAGAGTTTCTCGTTATTTCAACATGACTGACGTTGCTACTTCACCCTTACCAATGTTAAGTACCATAGTTTGTTTTGGCAGCTTTTGACAGTACCGGGCATTTGTTCTGTTTCCAATATGGTGGTTTTTAGTTTGTAAGCGATTGTCCTGCCGAGGTATCGGCAGCCATTTTGGGTTATGTTCGCTTCGGTAAATATTCTAGTTATTTTTGCCCATCTGGTACTCTGTCATCTAGGTTATATCACTTACGTTTTATGGCCTTTTTGTGTTATCATTAATTTTTATTAGTTTTTACTATGGTATTTATTTGCTTGCAAGTCCAATTTGGACCTACGAAGAATAGCGATTTAAAGAATAGCGAATTAAAGTTTAGCGATTTAGTATTAGTTTGTACTCGCCTCAGAGGCTTCGATTTAGACTATATCCTTGTTTATTTGTTACGTTGTCGTTATTCTTCGTTCTTGGTTATTACAATTACTAAGAAAAGCAATCAATTTTATTGATTTTCTTGTTTTTTTTTTTGTGTGATGTTAGTTTTTTATTATGTAACCTTGAGAGCGAAAACAGAGACTGCTCGTTCCCTGTTCTACAGATATGAGTTATCCCTTCTCTCGTTTTCTTTGTTAGCTCGAGTAAGAGAGGTGAATTTCCCGTTCTCCGTTTTTATACGATCACGAGTTATTCAGGCCTCCTCTTAGTATCAGAGTTGATGATAGTACGTTTAATATTATAAACGTTTTTATTGATGTGGTTACTGTTAATATAGCTAACACTATTAATAGGTACGTTAGTGTATGAGTCATTAATTGGGGTCGTTTTATACCGACACCCTTAGCTCCGGAGTTATGCTTAGCTCCGCCTTGAGTTATGCTCCGCTATAATGGATACTCATTGGGTGAGAACTAGTTAACGTACAGGAGCAGATTTTTGGAGTGCAACGGTGAAATCCGGCACTCGGACTCCGGCTGAAGCCTTTTACACACGAACCTTTGTCATGTTTGATCATAATTACACCGTTACGGCCGGCTTCACGGGAGATAACACAATCATTCATTGAGGTTAATGTTATCGTATCGGGGATGGTCACGATATCACGGTGACGGGCCTTTGCTACCGGATCTCCGGTACAAACAGAGATCAAGCAGACGGCCAGAACCGGAGTTAACAATGTGATACCGATGAAGACTTCACAGTTTCATTATTACGGTCCCTTTTTCATCGAATCTCCGGCTTCACTGGAGATAACACAAACATTCAGTATTAGAGAATGTTATCGTACCGCTGAGGATCACGTTTTCACGATGACGGACCTTTGTCACTAGTTCTCCGTTACAAACAGAGATCAATCAGATGATTAGAATCAGGGCATGAACCCTTTTTCATGAATAATCACAATATCGTCATTACGATCCTTTTCATCGAATCTCCGGCTAAACCGGATATCATTACATTCATTTTTTTTTATTGCATAATTATATAGTTACATAATTATAATTGTTATAATTCTGTTTTGGTTACAGCTCTCCTTCCGTGAGTGTAAGTGGTTGTGAGGGCACGTGCCTGTTGTGTAATTCTTGTTTCCTTTCCCTCGGGATTCCTCTTCGGAGCCTTCCCGGGGGAATGAATGTGTACTAATGTTTTTTTTTTTTATTTTTTTACAGTTACCGATCTAGTTCGTTTCTGTAATATGGCAACGTTGTGAGCTGTCTTGTTGAGTCCTGGGGATTTGGCTGTTGCTGCCTCCCCCCTTGTGTTTTCGTCAGGGGCGTGTCTCCTTCTACTGAAAGTACTCCCGTGACGACGGACAGCTCTCCAGTTCTTTTTAGAACTCTCAGGAGGCTTGCCTCCTTGGGCAGGTAACTTTCCTTCCGAGGGAAGTTTTTCCTGTCCAGGCTTGAGTTTTTCCCCTTATGGAGGGTTCTCCTCTTGCCTTTTTTTTGTGGGACTATGCTCTTGGTGCTGAGCGGTCACACCTGCAGTTTCGCTCAAGGGGCTGGGCAACTGCAGGAGCTCCTCTTCGGAGGATTGCTCCTTTTAGGTCACTGCTGACCAGTCTCTTCTACGAAGTGTTTCTCTTTCGTTCGCGAGAGAGTACACTCATAGAGACTCCTCTTCGGAGGTTTCTTCTGTTCCTGTTGCTGTTGGCCTCCCTCGCCGTAAGGCCCACCGTCCACCTCGTCGTAAGGGCCTCTCTTCTCCCTATAAGGGTGCTTGAGGCGCCTTTTTGAATCTCCGTTTGCAGCCTACAACTCCTTTTTCTCGATCTTCCGTCTTGGTGCAAATGAACAGCAGTCTGATCTCGTCTTCCGACGGGCAACGGTCTTCCCGACGGACAACGGTCTTCCCGACGGACAACGGTCTTCCCGACGGACAGCGGTCTTCCGACAGACATCAGTCTCCCGGCGGACAACGATCCCTTCAGGGCAAAGGGTTGCCTCCCACGGGGGTTCTTCCCTTGCGTGTCAGGGTTTCCCTGCGCGCCCTTCTGCTGTGTTCTCTCCTGCTCCTGCTCAGTGTTAATGCACAGGCGCTCTTCTGCTCATCAGCGCTCTTCTGTTCGTCAGCGCTTTCATGATGATCATCCCTGCTGTTCCTGTTGGTTCCTGTTACGCGCCCTGTGCGCCCACGTTCGCCCTCGCGATCTAGAACTTCGGTTCAGGTCGGGGTCAAGGACTCTTCTTCTATACGCAGGCCTCCACGCGTAGCCTTCTGCTCGTCAACGATCATCAGCTCGTCAGCGATCATCAGCTCACCAGCGATCATCAGCTCGCCAGCGATCATCAGCTCACCAGCGATCATCAGCTCGCCAGCGATCATCAGCTCACCAGCGATCACCTGTCTCTCGGCGATCTCCGGTTCGCCCACGTGTGTTACAGCTGGCACGCCAACGTTCTCCAACTCTTCTGAAGGAACATGGTTCGCCAGCTACTAGCTCACCTGCGCATGCTGATCGCCATCACGCGACCATCAACTGTGGATGCTGATCGCCATCGCGCGACCCTCAACTGCGGATGCTGATCGCCATCGCGCGACCCTCAACTGCGGATGCTGATCGCCATCGCGCGACCCTCAACTGCGGATGCTGATCGCCATCGCGCGACCCTCAACTGCGGATGCTGATCGCCATCGCGCGACCCTCAACTGAGGATGCTGATCGTCATCGCGCGACCCTCAACTGCGGATGCTGATCGCCATCGCGCGACCCTCAACTGCGGATGCTGATCGCCATCGCGCGACCCTCAACTGCGGATGCTGATCACCATCGCGCTACCCTGCGCATGCTGATAGCCATCGCGGTACTCTGCGCATGCTGATAGCCATCGCGCGATCGCCCACCTGCAGAGGCTGCTCGCCATCGCGCAACCGCCCATCTGCGCATGCTGATCACCATCGCGCGATCGCCCTCCTGCACATGCTGCTCGCGATCGCTCACCTTCGCATATTGCTCGCCAACGCACGATCACTCACCTACGCATGCTGCTCGACCATCGCGTCGGCATAACACAACGCGCCATCGCCAACCTGCGCGTTAGCGCTCACCAGCTCACCACCGATCGCTTGTTGATCCATATCGCCAGCGGTCTTCCTCGCCCACGCGGCAGCGCGTTTCCTCGCCATCGCGCTAACGCTTGCGTTCGCCGCCTCGGACTCGCGCTCATCCAGCTGCCCACCCTCACGACCGCTCGCCTGCGCGACCGCTCGCCTGCGCGCCCGCGCGACCATTCGCCTGCGCGCCCACACGCCCACGTGCCTGCACGTCTACGCTCATGCGCATCCGCGCCCATGCTCTCCAATGTTCGCCCACGCGCGAACCAACGGTTTTCCATCACGCGGACGGATGGTGTTCCGTCGCGCGAACCTACAGTGTCTCTTCGCACAAACGTCTGCTTATTTCTTGCAGTATCCATTGCTCGTCTATGGGTTATCGCTCGCCGACCACCAGCTCTCGCCCTCCTTCTGCGCTCCTTCGCTCACCTTCGTTTGCGTTACCGCGCATGGGCGCTTCCACGTTCGCGCACGCGAAAATTCTTTGAATTACCGTCGCGCGAGCTCCAGGGCTATTGCGACCACGATTCCCAATGGGGTTTTCGCAGCATGGCCAGCCTGGCGAGTTCTTCTGGAGCGTATTTCCAGAACACGGCCTCACCCCGTAAACGCAGAGCATGGCACTTGCAAGAATAGGAGAAACTTAAGGGAGATCTGAGCAACACTCCTCTTTCCTGAACCTGGTTAGCCCTTCCCCGTCATTCCCTGGAAGGATTTTTGGCGGGGGGGCTTTCCGTTTGAGATTTCTCCATCGGACAAGGGGTGACCCCTTACCCCTTCCTCTGGGAGCTTACCAGGTTCTTTCCCTCCTCGGTTACGGCCCGAGGTTTGGTTCAAGGAAGCTACAGGAAGAGCATGGGTACTTTCCTCCTCTCGAGCTCAGGCACCTTGGCCTTTCGTCGTTAAGTATCTAACTTGCGGACAAGCTCGATGTTGTACCATCTGGACGCGCTGACTGAGGGCTTCCTTCGGGTGTCTCATCTGTGGAGGTCGACGACCTCAGACACCCTTCCATCCTTGAGAAGAGTTTGTTTGTGCCCAAGGACAGAGACTTTGACAGCGGCTGTGCGGAGGAAATCGACTTCCGTTTTCACTCCTCCAAGGCGCTTTCTTCCAGACTCTGCAGGGCTCCAGCGCCCTTTTCTTTCAATCACGTCGGCCTAAGTTATCAGCTTCGACAACTGGGACAAGGTGTCCAATTGCAGTTTCCTCCTGTCAGGAACAGATGGCACGGGAGACTCCCCCGGGGGGGCATAGTCCTAAAAGGAGTTCTCAAACTCTAGGATTGTAGGTTTTTCTCTGGGAGGATGCTTAAGGTTACTCATCCGAATGACAGCTTCCCGATGCCCATTCCCGCACAATCTCTGTGATCAGCCAAGGATATCGCGCCTGCCGTCTCTGTCAGCGAATTCAGTGTCTCTGAACCTCTATGCCATAGCGTCAGCAGAGTTGCCCGGTTGGGCAGAATGATCCATACCTTAGGCGAAGGTCTTCCTTAGGATCATCGACGGCTTCACCCCCGGCCTCCTCAGTTGATCCTTTCTTGTAAGACAGGATCTGAGAGGGGATGTCCTTAGTCGACCTCTCAGCCCTGATCAAGTTTGTCGAACAAACTTCGGCCAGAGTAGACCAGCAGAATCGATCAGACTGGTAACGAGGCGACAGGACTCCTTAAACCCTGGATCGGAAGGACGGGTACTTTCAGTTTCCATTCCTTCCATCTTCCAGGGTGCTCGTCGAATTCAGCCTAGACTGCAAGTATTCCTGCTTATGATGCAGTGTGGCTATCCCGCCGTGGCATAGCAGGTTTTTTTCCCCCAGTGAACTCTCCCTGCCTTCCTCTTGGCCGCTCAGGTGCAGGCTTCCGCCTCCTCTGCTGTTTGGAGGGCTGGTCAACTCCGGTAGGCTCGGGTTCGACCTTCTTCAGCGCCGGGACAAGCTTCCGGATGCTTACCACGAGTGTGGACTCATGGTATTTTGCTTGGAGCCTTCTCTTCCTCTGCCTCAACATCTGGAGTATCTGGCCATGATATTGAGTCAACGGCCTTACCACGTTGGAAACCCCGCTTCTCGTCCGTCCAGCGAGGTTAAGCAACGTCGGTACTTGGATGGGTGACCACCTGGGGACGCCAGATTCTGTTACCACATCCTCCGAGCCTTCCTTTCGGTTGACTGTGGCAAGACTGAGGAGAGTCGCAGTACCTGTTCTCAGTCAAGCAAAGCTTTCAGCCCTACCTTGAAACGTTTCCTAGTTCTCCTTTCCTCATTGACCCGTCTATAGTCCGAACGGTCGCCTCAGGATAAGGTCCATGTGGGGCGATCCAAGTTCCGGTGGCTTCAGGCAATGTTTAACCGGACTTCCTGGCCCCTATGGGACCAGCGGAACTATTAGACCTGCAATGGGTGTTGACCTATGGAGCCTCTTGATGGTAGTGGATATTCTCGTCCTTTCCCCACATTCTTGATGCTGTTCTCGGACTCGTCAAAGGAAAGGGGGGGGGGGGGGGGCATGTTCCGGTCCAGGCCTATGGTCAAGACCTGAAGGATACCTCTCCATCATTCAGGCAGGCTTAGGGGCCTTAGTCTGGCCCCTCTACAGATCCTACAGCTCCTGCCGAGTCGCCTCGTTGCGCGTCGACTTCATGATTCTGGCGTATTCTAACCAGAAGGGGACGCATTTTCACACCTTCACATCTTGCAGTAGAGATACCGGGATGATTGAGATTCTCTCAATACCACCATCGGCTCTCTCATTCCAGGCAGGGGAATGTTCTCTCAGACTATCCGAGCAGAGCCTCGTAGAGAGAGTGTACCTGGGGGTCTTTGACCTTGGGTAACCAGCAAGTACTGGTCTGGGGGACCTGATCGCGACAGCTTGGAACCTCAAGCTTCCGCTATTCTTCCTTCTTCCCCCCAGTCTCAGACCCCGAGACTCTGGCAAGATGCATTCCGGTGATGGTGGGACAACTTCGACGCCTGCGTCTTCCCTCCTTTTTGTCTGTGGACAATGGGTCTCAACAAGACCAGATTGTCTGTCAACCTTTCAATGGGAGAGCTCCACTGGGACTATGCGCAGAACGGTTTCTGGACCCTCTGCTTCCCCTGACGGAACTCCCGGGAGAGCTTCTCCCACGGCGCAGACTACTCAAGCAACCACACTGCGACATCTCTCCCGAACTGGGGCGTCGCTTCGGCTTCATGCCTGGAGACACTACGCTTCCTCCTCAAGAAGAGACAACCCGCTACAGTCGCGGTACGGAGGTCGCGTCATCTGCGATAGTCATCCACAGGGGTCTCCCAGGCAAAGTGAAGAGTCTAAGGTGGTTGGTGCTGTGGGAGATATACCTCCTCCCTTGAGGCCTCTTCTCCAGCAATAACGGTCTTTTTGCCTTTCGGCGGGAGGAAATTCCTTTCCGCTCTCGGCAATGAAGCCTGTCGCTCAGCCTTTCCCTGACCTTCAGGCTTAAAGGAATAACTTTTTCCTGCCCGCTGGATCTATCCTCGCTCATGCGAAGCTACGATCGTCCCTGCCCTAGTCGGAGGAAGACCTCCAACTTGGAGCATGGCTCAGACTTTTAGTCCTTTAAGAGATCTTCTCAAGACCCTTTACGACAGGCCTCGAATTGTATTCCGCCTTGGGTCTCCTGCTCACTCTGGCCACGGCCAGTGTGTAAGCAATCTTCTTGGTCTCTTACTACTCCCCCCTTTCTAAGGAAGAGGGGAAGGCAACATTCAGGCTCGCTCCTGAGTTGTTGGCTAGACTCAGAATCTGAGGGTCCCGACCCTTCGGTCCGATTCATTCAAGATTTCGAGTCTCCATTCTGTATCTGATGTCCCAAGACCTTCTCTTTCTTGCCAGTAAAGGAATCGAGAGGTTGGCGCTGGGAACAGCTGCAGTTTGTCCTCAGTTGCAGCCGATTTGGGAGCACAAGGAGCACATGGGGGGAGAGTCACCAGTATACCTCTTCAGCCCGGACTCAAGGACATTCATCTCGACCTGTCTCCAGACCCTCCCCCGTCACGTCGCCCTACAGCACGATGTTGGATACATCGCAACGTCCCTCGCCTTCGAGTAATACTACTCTGTGACGCAGGTGCTACAAGCTGGAGTCTGGAAGCGTCTAATGACCTTCGCAGCCCGCTTCCTGCAGGGCGTGACCCACAGGAGTCTCGATACGTTTTCTATCGCTCTGTGGTGGCTACACAACAGCTGGTCTAACCTCAGGCTCCTTTCTGGACAGGTAGCAGAAGGTTGAGGGCATTGTTATCAGGTTTTAGTCTGCATGAACGAAAGAAGTATGTCTGGCCCTTTCTTCTTTCTTCATCATCCCCTCTACGGGGAAGCAGCATCCTGGTATCTGCATAGCTGACCTCGAACCTCTGCAGGTAAACCATGCTTCCTTGTGTTCCGAGTATTGAGTCAATACTGTCGCGTCCCCCATACCCTGACGAGGTGGTATTGGGAACGTCCTAACCCAGAGTTCCTTCTGGAACTCCAGGTCAACTGCCTAGGACGGGTCACACTTCTTCCTTCACACACTAGCTTACGTAGGCCACATGGTTCCTTGCGGAGCAAGGAACTTGTGAGGTGCAGGGACTCCTTTTCTCGAGTGCGACTCACTCGGATTCTGAGTCCCCGGGTAAAGCCAAAGCCAGTATGGCTGGGGACTTTCCACCCTTCCTAAGGGGTAAGTCACCCTTTGTAAATAGCGTGGTTTTTATTTCGGTTACGGAACAAATGACAAATTCGAAGATAATTTGTATTTTTCCTAACCATACAAACCTTAGCTATTTACACATATTTGCCTGCCAGCCCTGTCCCCCAAGACAAGTCCTACCTCTAAGTGAAAGTGAGGATTCACCTGTGTGTGAGGGGGAGGAGGGGTAGCTAGCTACCACTCCCCTACCCCCCCGCTAACTAGCGCGGGGGTAATACACCCTCGTTAAATTCAAATGGCTCGCCATTTCAGCTACGCTAAAAGGTAACCCCCCTTTGTAAATAGCTAAGGTTTGTATGGTTAGGAAAAATGCAAATTATCTTCGAATTTGTCATGTTAAGCACACAAGGGTCCAGTGTATGTAGCATGAAAATTTGCCTGTTTATTGGTAATTCAGTTGGCCTTTTCATGTTTTCTTGTGATATGTAAAATGTTAAATATATGAACTATGGAATATTCATGTGTTACAGACCATTGCATAATGAATAATATTTTAGTAATTTAGAGAGAGAGACTAGGTGCCTAGTTGAAATGATTACAGTAGTCTGAAATGAAGGTATTATTCACCATGGAATAAGTCATTCAAATTTCAAGGGGATGGTAGAAGTAGAGTTACACTTATAGTCACCGCGGAGATTCCAGACAAAATAAGCCCCACCCTCTGATGATGTCATAGCCAATCCTGTTGTTTTCCGCATTAATAGTCTTATCACATTACCTTAAATTGATTACAAGTTAGCATACAGTAGTTTGAAATTTGTAAGAGGATATACAGTATTGTGACTGCTGCTGAAGTGGGAGACAATGTGATTGGCTATGATGTCATGAGATGTGGGGCTTATTTTACCTGGAATCTTTGTGGCGACTTTAGTTTATGGCAAGTACAAAAAAATGTAAAATTCTATATCTGTTTTTATCTTTCTGGATTTTTCCTTTTCATTTATATTTTGTTTGATATTTCATGTAATACAGAAAGGATTCATTTGTATGTGGTATAAAGAAAATCTTTGATTTTTGCCTATGGGATGGGTCGGCTACAATTACTTAAAATGTAAAAATATCATTTGTATAATGAATGTACAGTAGGTAAGTTTCTTATATTAGTAAAGGAGTGCAGTCCTGTAGTAAAATTGTGGTGTCACAAAAAACCAGTAGTTATGTGATTATATCTTTATCTACTTACAATTTCATTGAATAGATGTCCAGGGCTTGGGTCCTTGAAATTCCATGTTATTTTCTGCTAACTATTGCCACATTTCATCCTCTCTTAGTTATCAAATCTTTTCTCCATAAATGTCATGATAGCAGACAGGAATCTATCAGCTTTTAGTGGTTTTTCTCAACTCTCCATTGTTATATGAGTTTGTGGAAATGTAATGGTATGTAGTATGTGCTACAGAGCACTATAGGGATCAAAAGATATTGATATCTCTTCTGTGGTTTGATATGCTTTCCATATTTAGACTGCATAGCATTGGTACGACCTTGGGACTCTTTGTCATGTTCATGTGTTGGAAGGTGAATATAACTACTAGAGAGCACTGTATGTAAAATCATATCTCTGCTGCTAGCACTCTGAGCTTGAACTTTGGGAAAGTATTAAGTAGCTTTTAAAAGCTATTGAAAAAATGTAGAAAACTTAATCTATCAGTACAATTAACTTTACAGCAAGTGTCCTTCTGTGTACTTTAGTACTGTAGTTAGTTATAGATGTTGTTGTTTGACCGTATTTGTGTACTAAATGAGGTAGGGTGTTCAAAAGGGGGAAGTTGATTAACTAATCTTACCATCCGATTTTCACATACCATCCAATTATTACTAAAGGCTGATTACCTACATGTATTTGTAATTCAGAGGCTAGTCTCTCTGTCTTGACTAGCTAAACTATGAATTCTTTAGTCATGGTTTGTTTCTGTGAAATCTTTAAATTATTTTTACATTTATCTGTATTATGCAGACTAAACTGTTAAGACTGGAAGTCTTTAGTGATGTAATAAGCACAATTGTTTGAAATGTTAGCTCAAAGCAAAGTAAAGATAAATTAGATTTTAGATTTTGTTTTAAAGACCTAAGTCTTTCCTTCTCAACTTAGAATTTCAGTAAATAGACTTGTATTTACTCTGGTGTTTTGTAGTTCAATTAATTGATACATTTTGAACTTGGTTTTATTTTATTGGTCACTATAGGGTAAACATAGTTGGTGTAGCATATCTTTATATTTTGTCTGATACATTTTTGTAGTACCTTATTACATTATTTAACCAGAACACTGAGTTGAAATATTCAAACCTGTTTGAGTAAAAAAAAAGGAATGATCTAGTGTTGGGTTATCCACAAAATATAAAGCTGTGCATAATTGTAATATTTGTTAAGAAATTATACACAAATCCCTTAAAATGATAAGGAGCACAAAAGAGTTGAGATTGAATTGCTATGTCGAACAAGATTTGGTACTTTGATTTGTATTATGTAAGTCAAAATGTTTTTATGGGATAGAAGGCCTCAATATTGAACGAGAACTAGAATTACCAGCCTTTCGTTACATTTGAGATAACAATGCAACAATTCTATCCAAAACAAAATTGTGAGAATTGAGTGTATAAATTGTCTTGGAAATAGTTATTTCCAATACCTTGAAAGGATAAGCACCATCAGATCTTACCTTAAGCGACTTACTATATATAGATACTTTTCAGAAATAAGTTTATGTAAAGATTAAAAGGAGAAAGCTCATAAGAATCGGGCTCTTCCTCTGTGCATGTTTTTATGCTTATTTTCCTGTTCAAAAGAATGATCTAGGATGTTTTTCCGTTTGTTTACATCTTTGTTCGGGATCTTCTGCACATTTGTTTTTAACTCATTTGACAGTTGAGGTACTGCTGCACATTTGTTTTCCTAAGGACTCATTTGACAGTTGAGGTACTGCACTATTGCTTACACTTACTTTGTTTGAGTTAACCCGTGATGACCTAGTGGCGGAGTGTGCAAGCAAACCATGTGCACTGCCATTCAAAACATAATGCAAACAATCAGCTCTTGCCAAAACTTTTAACGTACATTCGGTGCTAAGGCTATCAAACGATATGCCATGTCATCCACGTATGAAAGACGAGGTTGCGTTAGGGTGCTTATTTCAGCGAGTTAAGGGATATTGGGATCCGGGCTACCATCTCGGTCTATCTCGCAAACTAGTTGTATAAAAGAGTGGCTAGGATTGCGTAAAGGAGATGGTTTAGCAGCAGAAGTGTCTAAAGTAAATAAAAAACTTGAGGCTCAATGAAAGGATCTTGAGTCTGAAAAATAGCTGTAAGGATTTGGATTTTAGTGAAATAGACACAGTCAGAGAGGGTTCACTTGAGTACTAGCAGGGGAGGACATTTATGTCAAAGGAAGGCAATTCTGACAATTAACCCTTTTACCCCCGGGGTATTTGGAAATTTCCCACCCTTAACCCCCAGGGGGTTATTTTTTTCCAAGCACATTTTGCAGTATATTTTTTTTAAATTGCTCTAACAGCCTTAATTTTTGTCATAGAGAGGTCAGGTTGGTCTCATTCTCTTGGAAAATGCCTGAATTTTCTCAAAAAATTATCAAAAAATATGAAAAACTAATTTTTATAGCATTTTTTCGCAAGGACGTACCGGTACAGTACGTCCATGGGGGTAAAGGGATGGCTTTTGTGAAACGTACCAGTACGTCCTTTGGGGGTAAAAGGGTTAAGAGTAAGAAATTTTGACTCATTTAAAACGGAGGATGAACAAAGAAATTATAAAGTGGAATGTGTATCAAAATGTCACTGGTGTGAATGTTGAAATGTGGAAAATTTAGTCTCATTTAATTAAGAGAAAGAAATGTGTTGATAAAAGTACCAAACATTTACATTACCTACAATGACCAAATTGAAAGTATTACTCAGTGATCATCTGCTATTTTTATAGATCATCAACTTTAAGAAATTATAAATTCATGATTTTTAATTTATCAATCATTAGTCTCTTATATGCAAGAACAAACTGCTCTTTCTAGCCTTGTGAGTAAGAATGTAAACTTAGTGTTCTTGTTAAACTATTCAACGATAATGAAATAAGAAGCCGAGGAGGTTAGATGAAGAGCCTAAAAGTAGTCTGCCAATATGCTCAAAAACTGGGAACTACAGATTCATATAATACTGTATAGCTTTATGCCCATTTTGAGTTATTATTTTAAAGATACAGTATTGTATTAAGAATGGTGGTTAAAAAAAGAAATTTGTATTCTCACAGAGATGTTCACTAAATCTTTTTGTTCTGCTCAGTGCTTATATAAGTATAGAAGCTCTGTCCTGATTTGAATTACTTTTCTATTCAGTGGTAGTAGGTATAAAGTTTATTTCAAATTCCGTGTAAGAAAATCAGATCTTATTTAGACCAGATGCAAGTATATCTGTGCCTAGATATTTTCTTTTCTTATCATAGGGTTTTCACCTTTATTTATAAAACTTTCTTTAAAGGATCAGCTTTCAGAGGCTACAAGTTGATAATCATTAGGTAAGCAAAATCTATATGTGACGTAACACCATTTTAGAAATTCCTCTCCACAGCATGTTAGATAAAATTGAGTTCTTGATCTTAAAATATTTTCTATGACCTTTTTTCTAGCAATGCTGTACTCCTGTTTAGTTTTTATCCATTCACTGTCAAATGCATGCTCACCTTTATTCCCCCGAGACACAATATGTCCTCTATAGCTACGGAAATATGCAAATCTGTTTGATTTTCGCGAAATTTTGGATCAAATCCACTTTTATTTGGTTGGTAAAGAATGGAAGTATATGGCATGGGATATTATCCTCTTAATTTGCTTTGGATTTATATTTGGAGAATAAGCTTGTTGGTGGGATAATTTTACATAGGCATGATATATGTTTTGTATTCAAATCTTATAAATTTAATAACACGCATGTCCTAGGTAGTGGAAAATATCTAAAGATGCAGATCTTTTGTTTAATTTTTATAACACCAATATATGTTTCTTTTTTAAGTTAGTTGATTTGACAAATCATAGAAATTTGATAGCACAGATGTTCTAGGTACAGTAGTGCAAAATATCTAAAGATGTAAATTTTTTGTTTAACTTGTATAATACCAACATTACTTTTTTTCTTTTAGGTTAGTTGATATGACAAGTCAAGTGGAATGGAGTGAAGTGGTCGTTGATGTTGGTTGGGGAGAATTACGGGGGAAACGATGTATTGTGGGAAGTTACGATACCGCCCCGGTACTACGGATATTTGGCATTCATGGATGGATGGATAATTCTAACACCTATGATGGTCTTATTCCTGGATTACCGTCTGGGTCGGAATTGTGTCTGCTTGATCTCCCAGGGCATGGATACTCCGATCATCTCCCTGATGGTGCTTATTACAATGTATTGACTTACGTTATCAGCGTTAGAGCAGCGTTGTTAAAACTTGGTTGGAATTCTTTTGCTCTTTTTACCCATAGTTTAGGTGGTGTAATAGGATATTTTTATGCAGCTTTGTTCCCAAAAGAAGTATCTGCAATAATTAGTTTTGACTCATTAAAATATAAATATGAATCGGAATTCTTGTCAGCTATGAGATCAGACGTGAATACTATTCTTAGATACGAGAAGGATGTGAATTCTTCCCCCATATTTTCGGAAGAAGAAGCCATTAGGCGAATCGTAAAGTCACGCATGGGAGGACCCAATAACGACATTGTGAATGTTGATGAGGACTCTGCCAGAATACTATTGGCAAGAATGGTGAAGCCTGTCAGTGGTGGTCTTACATGGAGGCATGACCGTAGAGCCCTTACACGCATGAAGATGTTGTTTCACGGATACACTTGGTCCTATATTGTGATGCAAATCAAATGCCCAGTATTATACTTCCATCCATTTTTTAGCTTTTATGACTTTACTGCTTTTGAACGCAGGAATATTTTTGATATCTTCAAATCTAAAGCTAAATCTTTTAAATGTGTAGAAGTTGAAGGTGCTCATCATGTCCATCTAACACACCCACACCGGGTACTTCCTGCTCTAACAGAATTCCTCGTGAAACTTAAGGAGACTACAGAGATATCACAATCAAAACTTTAAGAAGAAATGTAAGATAAAGGTAAGAAATGTAAACATTAATAGTGCTCTGTTGTAGTAAATGGTATTTTATATTTGTTACAGTTATATTCATTGTTATGATTATTATTATTAGCAAAGCTATAATCCTAGTTGAAAAAGCATGATGCTATAAACCCAAGGGATCCACAAGGAAAAATGGCATGCATATATTATAACAACAGACTTGCATTTTATTTTATCTAAAGTCTATAGTCTGTATGTACAATATATAATATAAAATGCATAATAAATGACCACCAAGTCATATAAATGAACATATCTTTGCATGGTAGTGCTTTAATTCATTGAGCTGCGAGAATTAAATGTCTTGGGAGTAGTTGTATCTAGTTATGTCTATAAGGCCTGCAAAAGACAACTGTTAATTTATCAAGCACTCAGTGTTCATTGGCTACATAAACGTATAGATGTTTTGCGTATTTAAACCATGAAATATATAGAATGCTGTTGACATATTTAGCAAGAATATTATATAATAATTTAATTGTTGAGTGTTGGGAAGAATAAAAACAAAAGCACCTTACGGCTTTCAGTGGATAAGTCAAGTTAAAAGTACTGAAATCATGTTCTGTCAACAAGCGATGTAACATCGAAGAGTAAAGACAAGGTGATATAAACATTGAAACAAGATTTTATTCAAAGAAACTTATGGAAGGATACTACAGTGAATTTAGAGCCATACATTCAGCATACATTATAGGTTATGGAATGCTTAAATTATTGCTCAGAAATTCTAATATATCTTGCTTCATAATTGTCTAGCATCAGTGAACGAGGATTTAGAACAAAGGTCTATTGATGAGTGATTTGAAAAGTAACTGTGTTACAATTTCAGATTAAACTGGGTTGCCTCCTGAAATGGGACAATTTACAACCCCAATTTGGATGAAGATGAACTATGAGGACTTATTATCTACAAGAAAATGTCTGTTCTACACTACATGGATAGTGTAACATGCAATCTGAGGCTCCAAGGAAAGGAATCTTATCATGCCAGGATTTTCAGAGTAGGAATGGTTCCTAATTTCAACAATAGATTAGTAAACGTAATTTATAATAATGCTCGTAAGTATTTAAACCTTGCTTACCTCGGTGTAGTTAGTTCATGAAGGTAAATGCTGCAGTTAACGTTGCTAGCTTATTGATTTTACTTAGATTTCAAACATCATTCTCTGTATTTTGATGCCTTATAATTTCTTTGTACAGTACTTATTTTATTGATTTTATTAAATTGCCCATAATTTCTCTATTAAAATTTTTTAAAAGAAAATTCATTGATACAATTTAGATAGTCTTATAACTCACATCTCATATTTACTTTTGATCCTAACAACTCAGTTTTTATCATTAGCCATTTGTCAAGTTTAGGATTTATTAAATCTAGTTTTTGCTTTTATAGAAAGGCTTATTTATGAAAGTCATGCAGCCGATGGTAATGGCATTCTTCTCGGCATTAAAGGAAAAACATGTAGAGTATAAGTTTTGGGTATAGACTTGTTAATTATGATTTAAATTTTTTAAAATTTTGATGTAGATTTTTGAACCAAAATATTTCATACAAGGCACTTATTAGAGTTTGCCAGTGAGTATGTTAGAGTAGATTTTAAATCTATTCTTGTAATGTATGTACATAATCATTATAAGGAATTTGAAACTTTGCAAATTTATGGATGCTAAACATCCCTTCACAAGGAAATTGTCTATGTTATTTTTAATTGTATTTTGTTCCGTAACTGAAATACAAACCACGCTATTTACATGGGGTAATTATTTCGGCGTAGCTGAATGACGAGCCATAGAAGTTTTAACGAGGGTTTACTACCCCGCCGCTAGTTAGCGGGGGGTAGGGAGGGGTAGCTAGCTAACCCCCCTCCCCCCACACACACACACACACACACCGGTGAATGCTTCACTTTACTTTTGGCTCGGGCAGAGAACAGACCTGTCTGCTCTCTCCCTCACTTTGACTGCCATATTTAATCTGTTTTTGCTTTTTCTTTTCCAGTGTGTTTGAAGTTGGCCTCTACTACTATGCGTACATGCCCTGGACTTCCAGGCCGCCCTTGTAGGACCTTTATGTCGGCGGTCGACATTGATCCCCACACCTTATGTCCTCACTGTAGGGGCCAGCGGTTTGATAGTGGTAATGTGTGTATAGAATGTAGGGAGTGGTCTACCTCCCAGTGGGAGAGGTTTGCCCGGCGCCGGAAGAAAAAGTCTAAAAGGGATCTTTCTCCTTTAGAGGCTTCCTTGAAGAGAGAAAATTCCAGAACTTCTTCTTCCGTAGCCCTTTCCTCCTCCGAAGCTCCCCCTCGAGCGGTCTCTTCCGAGAGGCCGGCGAGTGGTAGCGTTGACCGTATTGCTGTTGACAGATCCCGGGGTGCGGGAGAGGTAGTCGCCTCCCATAGCGAGGCGGCTGTCCCTCCTCCGCTGGAGGAGGATTTGAATATGTCTAATCGTGATTTGTTACAGCTTTGGGCTTCCTTGGGGCTGCAGGGTTCGCCCTCCAAGGAAGCCCTGTTTGACATGATCAAACTTGGTACAGCTGTCAAACAATCGCCAACTACAGCAGGGATAGATCCTCTGTCTGTGGTTGACGTTGTTGTGACGGAGACATCTCGTGGGTCTAGTCAAACTCCCGTTCCTGTTGCTGAGGTAGCTGACGGCCTGTTGCTGAGGTAGCTGACGGCTTAGATTCCCCCTCCGAACACCCTTCAAGAGAGGATCTAAGTCCCACGGTCTCTCCTGCCGGCGATTCTCACCCTCGGGGGAGTTCGCTTACAGAGACTCCTTTGTGGAGGCCCCTTGATGGTCAGCCTGCTGATCCCACGGCCCCTCGTGGGCGTATAAGGCGGAAGGCTTGTCCTCCCCTTTGCCGTAGAGGCCTTCCTTCCCCTCACAAGGGAGTTAGGAGGCGCCTCTTCGGCTCATCGTCACTACAGTCCTCTGCGGAGGAGACGACTCGCCGTTCGCCGACCCTGCCAGCTACCACCTTAGACCTCTCCGGGGATCGTTCGCGATCCCCTTCGGATGATGGTCGTCCTTCGGGACACAGTGACCAGTCTTCCTCCAGACCTGCTGACTTGCCGCCACCCTTCGATGTTGCGGATGCGCGTTGCACGCCACCTGATCCTGCCAATGCGCTGGCACCGGGCCCTTCGGGGCTTAAGGGCCTTGAGCACCAAACCGCGCCTCTTGCCCTCAAGCACCAGGTTCTTCCTGCGCTCCCTCCTGCTGCTGCCGCTGTTCCTGTCTTAACGCCACAGCGCTCACCTGCGCGCGTGCGCGCCCCTGTTCCTGCTACACGCCAGGGTTCCCCTGCGCGCCCACATCCTTCTGCGCCCGGCGCCCTTCAGCAGTTCCTGTGACAGCGCGCCAGCGCCCACCTGCGCACACGCGTCCACCTGCGCACACGCGCCCACCTGCGCACACGCGCCCACCTGCGCACATGAGCCCACCGACGCCCCAGCGTTCCCCGGTTCCTGCCTCATCGCGCGCAGTTCAAGAGGTTCCAACGCTAGCGCACAGGCGCTCCCAGGTTCCTCTGGATTCGCAGCGCCTATCTGGAGTTACGCGCGAAGCACGCCCACGCGCTGTTCCAGTGTCAGCGCTCACGCGCTCGCCAACGCGCCAGCGCGCTTCCACATCACAACGCGCCGCCCAGGAGGCGCCTAAACTAGCTCACGGGCGCTCACAGGCACCCCAGGGCTCTCCTTCCAGACCGCGCGATCCTGCACGCGTTCCAACCGCGCGCGACGCTCCGGTTGCGCGCTCTGTTCCAGTTATCAAGGCGCCCCATGCAACCCTCCAGCACACACCTGTGCGCCCTCATCAAACCTCGCGGCCTGCCCGCCCACCGCAGAAGCGCACACCAGTGTGTCCACATCCTGATGCGCGCCCACGATCTCCTGCGCGCCCAGCGCGCCCACAGGCGAGTATGCCTGTCCTTTCGGACCAGCGCCTACCTACGCGCCAACGCGCCATCCCTTCCTTGCGCTATCCTGAACCAGCGCTCTCGCGCCCTCGCGCCCTCGCCTGGTTTTCCCGGATACGCGCTCAGACGCCCCTGTTCTCTCGCGCCCTCCAGGGCCGCATCAGGATGCTGCGCGTCCTCGCATCCGGCTACCTCCCGTTCCGGCTCCTACATGCCCTCGCCATCTCCTACCCGCGCCCGCTCCAGCTCCTGCGCGCCCCCGCGCCCGCTCCAGCTCCTGCGCGCCCCCGCGCCTGCACCATCTCCTGCGCGCCATCGCTCCCACGCGCCTGTGACCTCGCCTACGCGCCACCGCGCCCTCGCGCCCGCTCCACCACCCTCTCTCCCCCGATGCGCGCGCGCGACATTCCTGTGGCACGCGATCCTTTCACGCGCGACCCTGACCAGGGCCCACCATGCGACCTCCAGCGCGAGCGTCGCCAGGCGGATAGGTCTTCGTCTCGTTCCCCTCCCCACAAGTGCAGACCAGCGCGCTCGCCAGAGGAGGGGCGGTTCCCGGACAGGTCTAAGGACTCTTTTTTTCCAGCTTCGCAGGCGAACCCGCATTTGTCGACTCCTCCAAGGGATCGAACGATCCCCTTCCCTCCAGAGGGAGTGTCTGACAGCACGACTGTCAGCCAGCAGCCCTGGTTCAGTACCCTGGTCAGAGCTCTTGTGCAGGTGATGAAGCCCGCCCTCTCTGACTTGGGTCACAAATCAGTGGCAGCTTCCTCCCCCCTGAAGAGGAAGAGAGGAGTCTCTCCCGTGGAAACACCTCCAAGGCCTATTTTGTCTCCTCGCAGATCCTTGCGCAAGGCTCCTTTCCCCTCCCCCCCCAGACTTTCTCTCCCTCCCCTGCGGATGAGGATTACCCATCCTCAGAAGAGTCGGACGAGCCGGACCGTTCCCCCATCGCACCAATGGGGGAAGCTCCGCTTCTCCCTGAGAAGTCTTCTCGTCCAGGGGTGGAAAAGAGCCTGCACCCATCGTTACTCGAGTCCTGTATCCCGCCCAGGAGGGAACCGAAGGACTAAGACGATCCCTAAATCGTCAACAAGGATCAGGCAGGAGCCATCTAGACCTTCCGAGGATGTCCAGGTGTCCCCCCAGGAAGAGCCACTGGGGACGGGAGACTTCGCTGCCAGTCCTTCAGGAGGAGAGCACCAAGAGTCAGAACACGCATTCTGGCAAGTCCTGACCCTCATGAGGAACCTCAACGGGCTCCCAGACCCTGAGATCCCTCCTCGTGAAGGTAAGGACACGGTCTTGGACCGCGTCTACGGCACTCAGGAACCCTCTAGGGCCAGTGCAGCTTTGCCCTGGTCTCAGTGGATGAAGAGTGCCAGGGACAAGGTCGAGGGCCAGCTCTCTGAGCTTGCCTCCTCCAGCAGATCCAGCGCCGGTAACAAGCTCCTCCCTCCTCCTCGAGTCCATCAGAGGAGGTACTTTGAGATCCTTGAGGAGTCTTGTTTGGGTCTTCCGATGCATCACTCCGTGGAAGAACTCACCAGGGGAGTCCCTCTAGAGAGACTCTCCAACCGGCACGTGTCCTACTCAGCTACTGAGATCCTAAGCCAGGAGAAGGTCGCTAAGTGTGCCATGCAGGCAACTTTGTGGCTTGACATCTGGCTGGGGTCTCTGGGCATCCTGGTGTGGTCTGAGGACCTGTCCAAAGAAAGCACCAGGGAGGCACTGGAGACTTTCTTACTCTCAGGCACACGAACCATTGAGTTTCTGGCCCACCAAGTCTCGAGCTTGTGGGCCAATACGATTCTCAAACATCGGGACGCTGTGGCTGAGAGGTTCCACCAGAAGGTTCCCAGTTCGGAGGTTAGCAGCCTCAGACACACTTCCGTGTTCGGTAAGAGTTTGTTTGAGCCTAAGGACGTGGAGCTTACCGCTGAGAGGTGGAGGAAGTCCAACCAGGATTCCCTCATCCATAGGGCCCTGACATCGAGGCCCTACAAACCTCCAGCGGCTCAACAGCCCCGTCTAGCTAAGGACACGAAGAAGACCACTGCAGCGAAGCCCAAGGTGTCTAAGCCCTTTCCTGCCAAGAGCAGAAGGAGCAAGAAGCCCTCCAGGGGAGGCAAGAATCCTAGAGATAACAGCCGAGGCCGTAAACGCTAGGGTTGGCAGTCCCCCCGCATGTCCACCAGTGGGGGCATGCCTACAAAGTTGCGCGACAAGGTGGCATCAACTCGGGGCAGATGCCTGGACGATTTCCATGATCGCTCTGGGTTATCGCGTCCCGTTCACAGCCTCTCTACCTCCCCTGACAGTGAATCCAGTGTCGTTGAGCTCTCTTGCCATGGGATTGGCAAGAGGGCAAGCCCTTTGGGCAGAAGTCCAGACCATGTTGAAGAAGGACGCTCTCCAGGAGGTTGTAGACGGGTCCCCAGGCTTCTACAGTCGACTCTTTCTTGTGAAAAAGGCGTCTGGAGGCTGGAGACCAGTCATCGACCTCTCAACCCTGAACGGGTTTGTCAAGCAGACTCCGTTCAGTATGGAGACGGCAGACACGGTCAGACTCGCAGTGAGACCACAAGACTTCATGTGTACACTGGACCTGAAGGACGCGTACTTCCAGATCCCAGTCCATCTGTCTTCCAGGAAGTACCTAAGATTTTGCCTAGACAACAAGATCTACCAGTTCAAGGTGCTGTGTTTCGGTCTCTCCACAGCCCCTCAGGTGTTCACCAGATTGTTCACCCTCATCTCTTCGTGGGCTCACAGGATTGGCATTCGTCTCCTTCGTTATCTGGACGACTGGCTGATCATAGCAGACTCGGAGGCAACCCTTCTTCGCCACCGAGACAAGCTCCTCGAAGTTTGCCAGGATCTAGGGATCATGGTAAATCTCGAGAAGTCCCCTCTGCAGCCCTCTCAGAAACTGGTATATCTAGTCATGGTCATAGACACCAATTTCCACAAAGCCTTCCCATCAGACGACAGGATAGCAAGGATGAGGAAGGTTGCGAGACCTTTCCTCAATCGAGCACTCCCAGCCCAATCGTGGCTATGTCTCCTCGGCCACCTCTCCTCCCTGGCCCGTCTCGTTTCCAACTGTCGCCTCAGGATGAGATCCCTCCAGTGGCGACTCAAGTCCCGGTGGAATCAAAGTCACGATTCCCCGGACACTTTGATCCCTATGGGTCCTGCGGAACGGACGGACATCCAGTGGTGGGTGGCGGACGAGAACCTACGAAAGCGAGTGGATCTTCTCGTCCTTCCCCCGGATTTGATGTTGTTCTCTAACGCATCAAAGAAAGGGTGGGGGGCCCACATTCTGAACCACAGGACCACAGGCCTGTGGTCAGAATCAGAAAAGTACCTTCACAGAAACCTGCTAGAAATGAAGGCCGTGTTCCTGGCACTTCAGAAGTTCCACCAAGTCCTGGCTGGCCACTCTGTGGTGGTGATGAGTGACAACACCACGGTGGTGGCTTATATCAACAAGCAGGGAGGTACCTTTTCAGAACAGCTATCCCATCTTGCAGTAGAGATCCTGAGATGGTCCGAAGTCCACTCGATATCGCTAGCGGCTCGCTTCATTCCAGGAAAAAAGAATGTGCTTGCCGACAGTCTGAGCAGAGCGACGCAGATAGTGAGTACCGAGTGGTCTTTAGATCCTCAAGTAGCAACAAAGTCCTGACTTTGTGGGGTTCCCCGACGGGGGATCTGTTCGCTACAGCGCTGAATTTCAAGCTCCCGCTGTACTGCTCCCTGGTCCCGGACCCCAAGACTCTTTGGCAGGATGCCTTCCAACAACGGTGGGACAACGTTGATGTGTACGCCTTTCCCCCGTTCTGTCTGATGAGGAGGGTGCTCAACAAGACCAGAATATCGGTCAATCTTTCAATGACCCTGATAGCTCCGCTATGGCATCACGCAGAATGGTTCCCGGACATTCTGCAACTCCTCACAGAGGTTCCGAGAAAACTCCCTCCACGCCACAAGCTACTCAAAAAACCACACGCCAACATCTTCCACAAAGCCGTAGCTTCGCTTCGACTTCACGCCTGGAGACTATCCAGCATCTCCTCACAGAGAGAGGATTTTCGCAACAAGTTGCAAACAGGATGTCTGGTCACCTGCGCAAGTCATCCGTAGGGGTCTACCAGGCGAAGTGGCAAGTCTTCTGTGGTTGATGTCGTGGAAGGGGTATCTCTCCCCTCGATGCCATTATTCCAGCAATAGCGGAGTTCCTCGTGTATTTGCAGGAGGAAATGCGCTTTTCAGTCTCGGCAGTGAAAGGCTATCGCTCAGCCTTAAGTCTTGCCTTCAGGCTTAAAGGAATGGACATTTCTTCCTCGCTGGAACTTTCCCTTCTCATACGGAGTTATGAACTTACCTGCCCTCAGTCGGAAGTGAGACCTCCTCCATGGAACGTGATTCGAGTTCTCAGGTCTCTGAAGAGACCTCCTTACGAACCATTACGCCAGGCTTCAGATCGCCACCTTACCTGAAAGACGGTTTTCCTGCTAGCTTTGACCTCGGCCAAGCGAGTCAGTGAGCTACATGGTTTCTCGTATGACATCGCCCATTCAAGGGGATTAGGGGAGGTAACGTTCAGCTTCATCCCTGAGTTTGTTGCCAAGACTTAGAATCCGGGAGTGCCAGACCCTAGGTTCGACTCTTTCCAGGTTTCGAGTCTCCGTTCTGTAACAGATGACCCAGACCATCTCCTACTGTGCCCAGTAAGGAGTCTGAGGTTGTATCTTAAAGAACAGCTGCAGTCGTCCCCAGGTGCGAGCCCTGTTCGTGAGCACCGGGAGGACGAAGAGGAGGGTCACCAGGAATACCATCTCGGCTTGGATTCGCAAGGTGATACATCTGGCCTGGAATCCTGACCCTCCTCCGTCACATCGCCCTAGAGCGCATGATGTCAGGGGCATAGCTACGTCCCTGGCCTTCAAGAAAAATTATTCAGTGAAGCAGGTCCTTCAAGCTGGGGTGTGGAAGCGTCAGACCACCTTCACGGCCCACTACCTGCAAGACGGGACACACAGCAGGCTCGATACGCTCTCTATCGGCCCTGTGGTGGATGCACAACAGCTGGTCTAACCTCAGGCTCCTTAATGGACAAGTAGCAGAAGGTTGAGGGCATTGTTACCCGGTTTTAGTCTGCGTGAATGAAAAGATCTGTCTGGCCCTTATTCTTTTCTTCATCCTCTCCTCGCTTGGAGAAAGCAGCATCCTGGGTTCTCTGCACAGCTGACCTCGAACCTCTGCAGGTAAGCCATGCTCCCTTGTGTTCCTAGTATTAAATGTAATGCTGTCATGTCCCCATACCCTGACGAGGTGGTATTGGGAGAGTCCTAGCCTAGATTTCCATCTGAAGAACTCCAGGTCAACTTCCTAGGACGAGTCACTTCTCACCTTCACACACAGCTTATGTAGGCCGCAGCTGTTTCACAGCATGCCAGCGAGGAGCAGGGACCCCTTATTTCTTAAGTTCTTACACACTCGAATTTGGGGTCCCCGGCCAAGCCAAAGCCAGTATGGCAGGGACTTACCTCCCTTCCTAAGGGTTGAGTCACCCCATGTAAATAGCGTGGTTTGTATTTCAGTTACGGAACAAATGACAAATTCGTAGATAATTTGTATTTTTCCTAACTATACAAACCTTAGCTATTTACACATATTTGCCCGCCAGCCCTGTCCCCCCGGGATAAGTCCTACCTCTAAGCAAAGTGAAGCATTCACCGGTGTGTGTGAGGGGGGGGATAGCTTGCTACCCCTCCCTACCCCCTGAGGGGGGGATAGCTTGCTACCCCTCCCTACCCCCCCGCTAACTAGCGGCGGGGTAGTAAACCCTCGTTAAAACTTTTATGGCTCGTCATTCAGCTACGCCGAAATAATTACCCCATGTAAATAGCTAAGGTTTGTATAGTTAGGAAAAATACAAATTATCTACGAATTTGTCATATACTCTAACTTTATTGTTCCTCTAATTTTCTAATTATTTGGATTTTATATCACTCTACTCATTTATATCTTTCACCTTTTTCTTTTAGGTATTCTTCATTTTACACATATCTGCCTTCTCTATCAAGTGGGCTTTCACAACTCTTTTATAAACAGTACTATACTGTACTTTTTAACTTCTAATCATTTCTCCAATTGCACTAAACACAAGGGACTTTTCTCTATTCCTCCAGCCTGCATTTATTTTGAATTATATCTGCTTCACATCCCTATCTTTAGTTGCTATTTATAATAAATATTTATACTTTTTACTGGTTTCAATTCTCTATCTTTTGTTGTTTTGTTCCAATCTTCTATTTATCTCTCAATTTACCAAGGCACTTCCCCCAATTTTGGGGGGTAGCCAACATACAAAAAAGGAAGAAAGGGGGACTTCTCTCTTCGCTCCTCCCAGCCCGACGAGAGATTCAGCCGAGCTTGGCTGCAGTATCAGCCAATCTTCTTGTTTCCTTTTCTCTCCTCTACTTGTACTGCATAGCACAACATAATGTAAATAAAGCTTTCATCGGGTTATCTAATTTCATATGGCTGAAGATAGGAAATTTTTTACCATTTCAAAAGGTTGAAGCATAAAAAAGACCTGTAATATAAACTCACATTCACTGGAAACATTAATATTAAGCCTATTTTACTCCTAACCTTTGTTTCTGCTCTTTCATATATATTCTGGTAGACTGTTGTATGTTTTTCATGGGCTTTTTTTCTCTCACACACCTCAAAACCTCCTGGTGTGGCTACCTAGTACAGTATATGGCTTTTCCTAGTCAGCAAAAATTAAATGGAATCAAATTTGGTATCCAGTGCTTTTCCATCTTTTGTCTCAAAAACATTGCCTCCATTGTTCCTGGGCCAGGTATGAAATTAAAGGGTTAATCTCCTGCTATCTTTTTTTCTGATTAACTTAATGCCTCAGTATTTCCAACTTTCCAAGGTGGCTTCTTTTCCTCTATAGATTAGGAAAATTGGGTTGCCTCTCCAAGTCTCTTCCCTATCCCAATTAGGACCTTGTTAGTGCTTTGGGGGTTTTCCATTCTTCATTTTCTAATGACTACTCTATCTCCCCTGCTTACTGTTGGTGTTGTCTCATTTGGAACCGCACCTCTTGTTTTTTTATCTATTTTTGATTAAAACATGGGCCTCATGTAGTACAGTATTTCTTTTTCCCCCTCCAATGTTTCAACCTCTATTATATAATTCACTCACCTCTAAAACTGCTTATTTTATTTCCATATACTGTACATTAAACTCTTGATTCTCAACTCTTCCTGAGGTATGTCTTTTTCTTTCCCTTTTCTCTTCCCTATCTTGTCTTCTGTCAATTCTTACACCTCTTCATTTCATCACCATGTCTGCTTAACATATTGAGGTTGCCTTTAAGTTGATTTACTGCTAAGATCTTACCAACTTTGAAAACTAATTGACTTTCATGTATCCACTATTTCTTTACATCTTCATGCAGTCTTCTCTTGTAACATTCCCTTTAAATCTAATTCTTAATTCTGTATCTTTTAGTCTCAGTATTTCTTTCCATTGTAATATAAGTTGTTATTATCTTTCAAAGGGGACCCTCATGCATGACAATGAATCTATTTGACCTTCCCTACAACCATTTTCTTAAATTTCTTAAATACTGTATTGGTTAAAGCTACAGTAGATACAAAATCAATTATCGTCTCCCCCTCCTCGTTTTTGATCCCCACATCTTTATTGATCTCTTGCTACTTTTCAAATAGCTGATTAGATCTTGACTTGTAGTAATTCTTTCAATCATTGGTGTTTCCCTATGCTCCTGGTCCATTTCTTCCCAAAGTTTATGTTTCTCCTAATTTGCACAGCCAACATGGGGTACATACCGGGTAATCCTTTCAAGATTCATTACTTTCTTTACTAATACTCATCAGTCACTTCTTTTCACCTCAACTAGAATACCTGTAAGATCTTTAGATAGTATTATTCATTCACTGCTTAATGTTGAGAAAATGAGTGGGAAAGATATCTTCATTTTTAGTATTGGAAGAATATTTAGAGAATACCTGTAATAATTTTATGGCTGTAATATGATTTCCATGAAAGTAGATTACACAGCTAAGGAACAGAGGGATGCACCATAACATTGCATGAGAACACTCATCTAAGAGAAATTGGAGATTTTGTGAGTGTGATTGATGTAGATTTCAACATTTTCTTTGTTGAGAAAAGTGCACATAATTTCTTGAATATCTTGGTTAGCATTTTGACAGGTATATATGAATATTGATTAGTATAAATTTTTTTTTGTGAATGAGTAGAATAGTAACTTTTTATAATGATTTCAGATTAAACTTGGTTGCCTGTCTGACTGGAGTGATGTTATGACTGAAGTTTTTATAAATTCTCACTATAAGGACTCCACAATCTGCGAGAAAATGGTCTGCTTTACATGAAGAGTTGAGCAGGCATTCTGAGGTTTAGAATAAGTTCATTTTTTAGGCAGTGATTATGAGTACTGTATAATGAGGGTTACAAATTTCACAAGGAGGATCTAAGTATCTAAAGTTGGTTGATTCAGCAGTGAAGTTAGTTTTTACAAATATTGGGACCGTTATATTTCTAGCTAATGGATTTTTATTTAGATATAAATAATTCTTAGTGTATAGTAAATTGTATGCTAACACTTACCTGTATAAAGATAACCATCAGATTTTCATCTCAACAGTTTTTAAAGAAAACTTAGTTTGCCATCTCAGTGTTTTGTTATCTCAGAGCTCAGTAGGATTACATATAGGCTTTCATTATATCTTGATCTTGTGTTCATGGTAATTCTTAGTTATACAAGATCCAAATCTATTAGTAATGACAGTTCTATTGGGATTGAAGGAAACCAGAAGTATAGTTTTCATTTGTAGGCTTAATTTTTTATATTTTCAACTCCTCTTGCTTTTAGCAAGCAAGTTTTCCACTAGTTTAACCACTTATATGTTGATTTTTTCAGGATATTCTGCTTATATTTTAGGTAATTTTAGCTTAAATGTCAATAATGATGTAATTCTAAGATATTGAATGGCTTAACCATGTAAGCATTATGATGTAACATTCCTTTTGAAAAAACCCTAAATTTTTGCTATATCAGTTTTACTGAAAGTCAAGTATTCTAGACAGGCAAGTATAGTGGTATCTTTATGATGTTTCTTAATTAGGTTGAGGGGGATATTTGTTAGGGACAATAAACCAGAAAGCATTGGTTATTCAGGTGTTATAGATTGTAGACTTAATTTCTGAATTTTAATGTTTCTTTTTGGATTTTCATATGACAGACTGAACAGGAAGTTTTTTTGTAAAAGAAATCAAGTTATAACATCTTGAACTGGTGCTTGTAAATAGTCCAAGTTAGGTTGTCAATCTGTATAATTGTTCTGCTAAAGCATATTTACATTTGGGAAATTTAATAAGGCTTTCTTCCTGATAATGTTTGTTAACATTGATCTCCTCCTATGCCGATTGACGCAAAGGGCTTCGGTTAGATTTCGCCAGTCGTCTCTATCTTAAGCTTTTAAATCAATACTTGTTCCTACACTAAATATAAACCCTCATTCTTTACTATAGGAGATATTCTAGCGCGAGCTGGGAAATACGGCAGAAAACCTTAACAAGGTCGTTAACGACCGGGTCGGTAGTTATCCCCCCGTTGGGGGTGGGGGACTGCCGGCCGGTAGCTACTGAGTACCTTCATTCGAATTCTAGCCGTCGCAGTGGTAACACCGCTGCTCCCGCTTTTGTTTGACTGGCAGACTAGCCTTTCTTTAAGTGTGTTTTTTCAGTAACTTTTTCTTTTTTCTCTTTAATTAGATGTGATGTCCTCTAATTTGAGAAAGTGTCCCGGGATTCCTCCGAAGTCTTGTGGCACATTTATGTCACCACCAGAGGTGGATCCTCATTCCCTATGCCCTTCATGCAGAGGTCATAGGTGTACTGAAGACTCCCCCTGCCAAGTATGTAAGGAATGGTTGCCTACGCAGTGGGATAAGTTCATGAAGAGGAAGAAGAAGAAATCCAAGAAGGATTCGTTACCTCCAGGTTCGCCGTCGAAAGGTAAGGAGTCTCGGGCTTCTTCTTCTGCCCCTCGACCTCTTCCTTCAGACTCTTCCTTGCCTCCTTCCTCATGGGGGAAGTCAAGGAAGAGCTGCACCATTGACTTAACACCCATTCCCCCGGGGCAGGTGAATCAAGTTGCCCCCCCCCCCCCGTGGGATAGTTTCGTCCGTCATCGGAAATAATCCTATTACCGCTTCTATTCCAGATAACGTGCGAGGGGTATGGCCTGCCCTTGGACTTCCTGGTTCTCCTTCGGTGGAGGAGTGGAACCAGTTCCTCGCAGGCACAGTTTTACCTCAGGTCCCTTCTGTTTTGGAACCCTCGGGAGTTCCGGACCTCGCCGATATCCCGTCAGCTCAATCGGCGGATGCTGAAGTGTCAGCGGAGGTAATAATGTCAGCTCTTGCGGAGCCTACTTCGCTCCTCGCTTGCATTACGACGAAACAACGTCGCAAGCGTGATCATCGTGATTCCTCCTCCTCCTCCTTCTCCTCCTCCTCCTCCTCCTCCTCCTCCTCCTCCTCCTCCTCTGCCTTCTCCTCATTTTCGTCCTTCTTAGAGAATAGGAGAGAGAGAGAGAAGAGGAAAAGGAGAGCTCGCTCTCCTTCGCCTAGACGTTCTCGTCGGAGAGAGAGAGGCGACATAGGAAGAGACGTCATCGTTCTCGTTCTTCCTCGCCTTCTATCTCTTCACGAAATGTCTCGCCGATACACGATAAGCGCTCTCATCAGAAACATAGGAGGAATACTTCCTCACGCTATCATTCGGCCTCGCTATCGTCTTCCTCTCGCGGGGAATCATCTAGGCGCTATAAGAAGAGCTCTACGAGACGTTCGCGCTCTTCTTCACGAGAGAGTTCTCTCAAGCGCAATAAGCACTCCCGTTGGGGCGAGGTTAAATCTGATCATCCCCAGAGCGCAACCAAGGGAAGAAAACACTCCGAGCGCGATTCCTCTCCTTCACATTTCTTCGCGACGAGCTCAGCTTGCGTTGGGAAGGTGAGAGAGAACACTTCTTCTCGCCGTCGCTTAGTATCATCATAGAGAGCGCGCTCCTGTACGTCAAACTTCCAAGCGCGCAAGTCTCCGGACATTTCCGCGCGAGGTCATTCTCCGCGCCCTCGCGTTTCAGACAGAACAGCACCCATTCCCATACTTTCTAATGAATTACGAAATATGGGCTTCGCGAGAACTTCGGAAGAAGACGCAGGGGTTCAGCCCTTCTCCTCTTCGGCTGAGAACAGAGGTGAAAGGCCAGGCCGCCTATCAACACATTCTCTTATTGAGACAGTACCGTTAATTCGGTCGCCTTCGCCTAAACCTTCAACTTCCAGGCAGGATTTTGCGTGCGCAGTGCCATCAACCAGCGCTCAGCCTTCCTCTGGATTGTCGGCAATGGAGTATGTTACCTCGCCGTTACCTTCAGACATTCGGGCTTCTACCGCCCTCCCTCACGAGGAATTAGCGCGACCTGAGGATTCCTAGGAGGAACTACCATCAAAAGACTTAGAGTCCGCCTATCTGAGGGCTCTAAGAACTATGTGTAATATCTCAGGTCTCGGAGATTTACACCTGTCGCCTCGTCATACTGACGCTCCAGCTTTAGACAGACTATGTCGTCCTCCACCTAACCCTAAGACCAGAATCGAACTTCCCTGGTTTATTCACACCACAGGCTGTCTGAAGAAGGTCTCTCAGGCGGTCTCGGGGGAAACGAATTCCTTGAAGTCTGAAGGATCCCTTAAGTTGCTGCAGTTTCCTTTTTCGAGGCAAAGGCACTTTTACAAGGTCAGAGACGCCAACCCTTCGCCTCTGACACTTGATCCCCTCACAGCAAGGCTTACACCTGGCTGCTCTGCAGAGAGACACTCTTCCCTTCCAGTCTCCTTTACCGCAGCAGAAGCCTCGACAATGGAAGCAGCGTCAATGTCTCTTTTAGAGGCCCTATCCTGGTTTGACACATGGTCTGGCACAGTGGGCTACCTTGCAAGTCACGAGGACCTTTCAAACCAAAATTCCATGCAGTCTCTCCAGGAAGTCCTGGCTGCTGGGGCCAAGACAATGGACTTTCTAACTGCTACGGCTGCAACGATGTGGGGCAACTGGATTCTCAAAAGGAGGGAATCAGTAGTCTCCAGACTGCATAGGAGCATCGGAAAATCTTAGAAATCTGATTTGACGAACTCTGATCTCCTACAACCTCTCCTACTCTCTAGACAAGCAGTCTCCTCCACCTTAGAGACTTGGAGGAAGGAGACACAGGATACCAATGCAAAAGGCTACTTACTTTCGTCCAATACAACAGCAGCCAACTCCACAACCCAAGGCAACAACCGCTTCTCCACTGCCAGCCAAGAACCCCAGCCGCCCCTTTTTTACACCCAAACCTATGGGCAGAGGAAAGTCGGCTCCTCCTAAGGCTAGAGGCAGAGGGAGGAACCCTAGACAGAAATAGGGTCTCAATTTCCCCCTCGCAATGCCTAGGAGGTTGCCTGCAGGGGAGTTGGAAAGCTATGGGGGCCATGCAATGGACCATAAGGGTGCTTTGTTGGGGATACCGCATTCCCTTCATAGACTCTCCTCCTCCTCTAATTCCTCCCCCGATCTCGTCCTCCCAGGTCCCTCAGGATCCCGGGAAACAGCAAGCCCTAGCTCGGGAGATACAGAGCATGCTTCTAAAAGACGCCATTCAAGAGGTCTCCAACTCTTCCCCGGGGTTTTTCAGTTGCCTCTTTCTGGTAAAGAAAGCCTCGGGAGGTTGGAGACCAGTAATAGATCTTTCGACTCTGAACCAGTTCGTGAAGCAGACTCCATTCAAAATGGAGACAGCGGCTTCCGTCACCCAAGCAGTATGCCCAGGAGACTTCAGGGCATCCATAGACTTGAGAGATGCTTATTTCCAAGTGCCAATCCATCGCACATCTCGGAAATTCCTACGCTTCCTGGCTCATGGTCGAATCTTCGAGTTCAAAGTCCTGTGCTTCGGCCTCTCGACCGCCCCACAGGTCTTTACGAAGATCTTCGAACTCGTATCTTCGTGGGTGCACAAGCGTGGAATTCGTCTGCTAAGATATCTGGACGATTGGCTACTCCTGGCCTCCTCCAAGGAGCTAGCTCTGGATCATCTGAGAAGACTTCTGAGTCTTTGCAAGGATCTGGGGATCCTTGTAAACGCAGAAAAGTCTTGCTTAACCCCGACCCAAGTCTTGAACTATCTGGGTATGTTCATCAACACCCAGGCAGGGAGAGTGTTTCCGTCGGAAGACAGGCTTCGGAGACTAGATCAGTCCATCACCCATCTCTTGTCTCCACTACCACCTTCAGCCAAGTCGTGGCAGTGTCTTCTGGGCCATCTTGCCTCTCTGGAGAAACTAGTTCCAGGTGGGAGATCGAGAATCAGAAGTCTCCAATGGCATCTGAAGACCCATTGGTCTCAAAAGTCAGATTCTCCATCCTTGGCAGTGGAGGTCCCAAGTCTGGTGCTACAACATCTTCTTTGGTGGTCGACCAGAGAGAACACCCAAAAGGGCATTCCCCTCCAAAACCCGAGTCCGAAGTTAAACTCTTTTCGGACGCGTCGCTACGGGGATGGGGTTCCCACCTAAGCCCCAAATTAGCATCAGGAGTTTGGTCTCCGATAGAGAAGTCTCTCCATATAAATCACCTAGAATTATTAGCTGCCTGGAAAGGCCTAAAATTCTTTGTAGAAGATCTACACGGACGAGAGGTGGTTCTGATGAGCAACAACTCAACAAACAAGGGGGTACTCTGGCCAGAGACCTCTGTCTGTTAGCAGTCCAGATCTGCCAGTGGGCAGAAAGCCACAGCATTTCTCTTTCAGCCAGGTTCATTCCAGGCCGGAGAAACATCGTGGCGGATCATCTGAGCAGGCATCACCAAGTGCTGAGTGGAGAATGGTCTTTGGACCCTCGAGTAGCGAAGACAGTAATAGCTTTGTGGGGTTTACCCACAATAGATCTGTTCGCCACCTCTCTGAATGCGAAGCTTCCCCGCTACGGGTCCCCAGTTCCAGACCATCAGGCAGTGATCCAGGACGCCCTCCAACACTCCTGGGACAACCTGGACGCGTATGCCTTCCCTCCCTTTTGCCTGCTCAGAAAGATGATCAACAAAATCAGGATCTCTCAGAACTGCAAGCTAACTCTAATAGCTCTGGCTTGGCCAAGCAGAGAGTGGTACGCAAATCTCCTTTCCCTGCTGGTTCAAATGCCGAGGTTCCTGCCTCCAGAACCCCGTCTGTTGACGCAGTCACACAGTGGTATCCCCCATGGGAGGATCCACTTCCCGAAACTTCACGCCTGGAGGCTGTCCAGTCTCTCCTCAGAAGCAGAGGCTTTTCAGGAAAGGTGGCTGAACACATGTCCAGGCACCTTCACCAATCTTCCACAGACCTCTACCAAGCAAAATGGAGTGTGTTTGCAGCTTGGTGTAGAAGGCGAGGCGTGTCTCTACTCGATCCCTCTCTTCCTTTAGTGGCAGACTTCCTAGTTCACCTCAGGGAGGAGAAACTCCTTTCAGTCTCGGCAATTAAGGGCTATCGTTCAGCCTTAAGCCTCATCTGCAGGCTGAGAGGAGTTGACCTTTCCACCTCAGAAGATATCACCTTGTTGATTCGAGGTTTTGAGAGATCTTGCCCCCCAGTGGAGATTAGACCACCACCTTGGGACATGTCCCTGGTCTTACGCTCCTTAAAGGGGCCTCCATATGAGCCCTTAAATAAGGCATCTGATTTCTTCCTCACCCTTAAGACCGTCTTCCTAGTAGCTCTGGCCTCGGCAAAAAGGGTTAGTGAACTTCACGGTCTATCCTACGAAGTCACCCATACTAGAGGATGGGGGGAAGTCTCTCTCAACTTCGTGCCAAGTTTTGTGGCCAAAACCCAGAATCCTTCATTTGCCGATGAGAGGTTTAGAGAATTTCAATTTTCCAGCCTCAATAGGGCAACTCAGGATACTGACCAATTGCTACTGTGCCCGGTCAGGGCACTAAGGAAATATCTGAAGTGCACCAGACCTTCCAGACCATGCCTCTGTCATCTCTTCCTCAGTATCAACAAGATTAAGAAGAGAATCTCTCGCAACACCATCTCTTTCTGGCTCAAGAAAGTTATTGCGAGAGCCATTCACGGAGACCCTGAGGCAGCTCAACCCAAAGCCCATCAAGTTAGGGGAGTAGCTGCCTCGCTGGCGTTTAAGAAGAATTTCTCAGTCTCCCAAGTCTTAAGAGCTGGAATCTGGAAGCACCAATCTACATTCACCTCTCACTATTTATCAGATGTGACACATAGGTCTCTAAACACCTTTTCTATAGGACCTATTGTGGCAGGTCAGCAGGTGCTGTAACTACCTTTACGCCCTTTCAGGGGTCAGTAGCCATTGATCGAGGATTCTGAGTTACACTAGGTTTTAGAAGAACATCCATCTATCTTCTGCTCTTTCTTCTTCCTCCCATCTGGGTAGCCTAGTCTGTGAACAGTTTTGGCTGGACTCATCAATGGAAATAAGGTATGAAACTCATCTGACTCCTATCACAGGGTATAAGTTATACTCGTAGTCACGGGGGTTCCCCTTTTCAAGGTCAGGGGAACCCTTTGTATGAAAGGGTCCTGGTATTACTCCCGACCCTCTTCATGCTGAAACTTTGGTTTCTATGTATTTACAAACCTTCAGTCATGCTGGATTTGGGGATCTACAAAGAAAGTTAATGGGAGATTGTTCATTAATAGAGTCTAGTCTGAGGACTATCTTCACTAGGTATAGAGAACCCTTCGTCCACCCTGACCTCAAGACTAAGTCTCCTATAGTAAAGAATGAGGGTTTGTATTTAGTGTAGGAACAAATGACAAACTTATAACAGAGTTTGTATTTTTCCTAACATACAAACCCGAATTCTTTACTCAAATCTTCCCTCCGTCACCGCCCCCTAATATAGTCCTAGCTAGAATCCGATTGAAGGTACTCAGTAGCTATCGGCCGTCAGTACCCCACCCCCAATGGGGGGATAACTACCAGCCCGGTCGTTAACGACCTTGTTAAGATTTTCTGCTGTATTTTCCAGCTCGCGCTAGAATATCTCCTATAGTAAAGAATTCGGGTTTGTATGTTAGGAAAAATACAAACTCTGTTATAAGTTTGTCATTTCTCCACTCGTCATTTCCTACTTCACGTTTCATAGTTCTCAGCCATCTAGTGCCTTGTGGAGCCCAGTTGATGTACATTTGATATATTGGAATATTCTTTATTGTGCTAGGTCCTTTCTCTGAGTTTTAGCAAGCTTCTCAGTCATAGTTTTGATTTATGTTTTAAGATACTACTTATGTGATAATTAAACATTGCTCACAGCACTTGGCTGACTTAACTTCTTTCATATGGTTAATATTGGTTATTTGAATCCAGAATAGGGAGTAAACCTAAGTCATTGCAGTTTAAGAAAATTTCACAAACCAAGGAGAATTTTTTTCAAGGGATCATAATCATAGGTTATAGGGAATTGCTTTAGTTGATTAATTTCTATTTTGCCAAAAGCTTTATAATTGTTTTGCAATGAGACTTGCGTTTATTATAGGTACCTTTGCTAAAGAAACTTCTGTCATGTTGAATTTTGAGTGTTTTTTAGCTCTCATGTAGCCCATCAGTTTTTCTTTTTCATACTTTGTCATAAAAGATAGTGAAATTTTTCAAAGAAAGCCTTTATAAGAATAATTTGCTTTGTAGTAATATATTTTGGATAATATTGGTCTGCTACATCCCCTTTTGCATCTTTGAATTTCATAAAACATGATAACCCAATAATATTCTTTGTTGTGTAATGTAAATTCTATAAGTGTTAAAAGCATATTATAATTCCCTATACTTGAAAAGTCTGATAGTTAAAAGTATACTTTATTCTGCTGTTATATTTTTAATTGTGTAAAAAACTATTTTGTGCTGTAAAAGTTTGGATCACTTTTACATGTCTAAGAAAATTTTAGATATAGCTCTCTCTCTCTCTCTCTCTCTCTCTCTCTCTCTCTCTCTCTCTCTCTCTCTCTCTCTCTCTCTCTCTCTCTCTCTCTCGAATGAAAGTATCTAATAATGTTAAGGTTGTATGTGTATTAGAATATTATTTTTCTCTAATTTTTGACATAACAGAGAAGCTTGCATATTTCACTGAAGTTTGAGAAAGCTTAATTTTGTACTCTTAAACTGAAGATTAGTACTTGATAGGAAAATTGGACGACTGTGTTCTGTGGTCAGTTGATTGATATTAACGGGGAAATTCTGAATGATTGATTGAGGGATTTAAGTAAATGGTCACTGCTTATTAAAGATCAAGTTAGGTGATGGTTGGAGTGGTAGGCGTGTTAATTTTTTTGTTTGGGGTGGACAAGGTATGATTGCTAAAACCTATGGTACATAACCTTGTCTTTTGGATGCTGCAGTGCTTGAGAAGGTACTGTGTGATATTTGAGAAAGTTCAATATATCATTTTGTGACAGGAAATGATTTAATACTGATTGAATGTGATAGTCGATATCTTGCATATTTCAGTAACCACTCTATCCTAAGACTTGCCTTCAAGTTCAAAGTAATTCCAACTCCCTCTCTCTCTCTTTCTCTCTCTCTCTCTCTCTCTCTCTCTCTCTCTCTCTCTCTCTCTCTCTCTCTCTCTCTCTCTCTCGGGCTACATGAATATCGCTAAAATTTTGTCAAGTTCAATTTTGCAGAAGTTATTTCCCTCTAATGCAAAGCTCTAGTTTCAGATCTCCCATTCCCACACCTTGATCCTACCCTCTCCCAAACTTTTGGAAAAATTTAAAAAAACAAACGACCAGTCAACGTTCGTATGACTGAGTCTCCCTGTGCCCCCCTCCCTCTTCTAGCATCAGCTTTTGCCATTTCATTCCTCACCTAAAATGGCCAAGGGGTTCATAATTACATGTTGCTTTTAACCAGAGGAACCATTGTTCATTTAGGCTGTTTGTGAGTTTTCCATGTACAGAATTTATTCATTCTTTTGTTGTTGTTATGAGAGCAGTAACTTGTATAAACTAGTATATATTGTACTTGTCAAAATGGTGATAGCCTGCCCTCGTAAGCATTTTGGAGCTCAGTTCACATTTTTTATTAGTGGTCTTGCCAGAGGAGTTTCTGTCTTGACTACAAGAGTCATGATCAATAACTGTATTATTATATGTTTAAGTTGTTTAAAAGCCTCAAATATTTTTTGTAGATTTATGAATAGTCAAAATAGTTTTTTTTAGAATATTGTACAGATTATAAATCAAATAATTTTTAAATTCATATAGTAGTTCAGGTAATTTTGTATTGTATAAGATTGTAATGTCAAATGAACAGGTTTTGGCATAACTTGCATTTTGTGCAAAGATACATGCACTTTAATATCAATGACATCAAATTATCAAAATTATCATGTACTGTGTAATATAAGTATTGTATTGTAAATTTTAAATAATGTATAAAGATTGTGATTTAAAATGTACTTAAAAATGTATTGATATTTTAAGCTAGTGGGAAATCTGGGATAACTAAAGTTTAGTAAAGGTTTGTTGCAAAGAGTAATTAATGAAAACATTAATGAAAATTTAACTTTTATTGTTGATTAATTTATACATAGAATTTCCTTAAATAGTTTCAGTACTGTAGCAGTTCATTCGTTAGTCTTGCATTTCAGTACTTTCTATTACACTAAGGTGCTTGTGCTCTCTGAAAAGTGGTTGATCTGGGATCAAATATGACTGATTTTTCTCTGGTTTATACCTTTTATGTCCTTGACATAAAGAAAGGCTAAAGAACTGCCTTATCATCTTTAGTAGATAATCTGTGTAATAAATTTATGGATACCTGGTCATTGCCGTGTGTTCTAGAGATGTCAGGTTGCTCTATCTTGAGGATAAAGCGTTAAAAGTAGTCCGTATGTGTGTGTGTGTGTGTGTGTGTAGGCATTAAGGTTATGGAGTTGACCTAATTTGAAGGTTACGCTTTTCATTATGTCGTTAATCAGGGCTTTGAAGTGTTTGTAGTTTATTAATTCTATAGTTTAATGTGCAGTCGAAGCTGCCTTATTCATGATTAACCAAACAATTTCACATTTTGTCTTTAATTAGGCTGGAAGATGTCCTGATTTATACCATACTTAGGTTTGGTGTATGATACTGATGTACAGGAATAGACCTGGTGTAGTACTCTGCAAATGAACAGCATTTGCTTTTGTAGGGGGGGAATATTCTTGAGAATGAACCTCTAAGGAAATCCAAAATAGCAAAAGGTTTGAAGTACGTGAGAAGATCTTATCGTGGGTATGGTCAAATAATATCTCATTGCTGTCCGATAATTCCCATTGTTCGTTAACTTTTTAAACACCTTAGCTTTTAAGATGAGAACTAAATGTACAAATTAAGAATGTAGAAATTAGGAGTTCCTTCAGAAATTGGATAATAGTACAGTACACATCAACTTAGTTCATAGGTGCTACATTATTTTACAGCTTTAATAGTCAGTACAGTACATGTCAAGAAATATAGTAAAAATTCAAAGTTGATATCATCTATGACCTTCATGTTGACCAAGCCATAACAGTTGCCAGTGCAATGATCGCTCTATTCTTGCTTGAAATTATATCCCAATACATGAATGTTACACAATATAATCATGAATTTTAAGGTAAATAAAAAACTAAAGTTTGAGAGTAACTTTGATTTTAAATGCAGTTATTTAAGGTTAGACCATTGGTAACGTCTTGAAAATTTTAATCTTGTTAATAAAAGTGTGTTACACTTACAGGGCTCCATCAGTTTGTAAATTAATCAGTAGGAAACCCTTGGAGGTAAATTTTCCTTAGATGTCAATATATTAAGTCAGTGATAATTGCAATCGTAAGGGGTTTTGATACTTATGAATAAACATGACTTTTCTAGAGTATAGTTTAATCGTATAATTAGGAAAAGACATTTTACGGTTTCTGATCTAGGCTCTCTCTCTCTCTCTCTCTCTCTCTCTCTCTCTCTCTCTCTCTCTCTGTGGATATCTTTTGTCTGTACTTTCTTGAGAATTTTTTATTAAGTTTTTTCAGTTATGTATAATATATCAGCTCTAGGAGTAACATTGGCTTTTGTTAAGAAGGAAGTCTTGGTAGATGTCAATATCATCAGTAAAATATTAGTAAATGAATTTATAACTTTGGAAATGTACTGTATATTTTTCTAAAGGGTTATTCCTCGTACATCAGTATATTGTAGTGCTATTATGATTTGGAATGTCTTGTGTACATGATTTATAAGTATTTTAGGTATTTTATTCCCTATTTACATGTCTCTTTCACCAGAAATAGGTGTGGATTTATGCATTTTTTTTCAAGAAATTAGTGAAAGCTATATCTTAAATAGGGTTTCTGTTTTCATTTAAGGTTCATCATCATCATCATCTCCTACTACGCCTATTGACACAGAGGGCCTCAGTTAAATCTCGCCAGTTGTCCTAGGGCATTTTTTTTTCATATCTCTCTTAATTTTTTCTTTTACCTTGGGTAGATAAGGGAGCTAAGTTAACTATGCCTTAAATTTTTGCAAAGAAAAACCATATTGAGTTATTAGAGCCAAAATTTTCTCATCTACCTATTGATTCTAGCTTTGAAAATAGTTCTATTTCAAGAACGGATAAGTTGAGTTCATAATCATCACCCTGCTTACATAGCTGGCTTTCTGATGAGCCACAGATCCAGTTTCTTAAAAATTACACTGTAATTTAGGTTTTCAACCTTGTTCAGGAATATATTTATTTCATTGGAATAGTTTGTAAGATGTTTTAATTTCTTTTTTAAATTCTTGATATGAAATTTCTTTATTCGAAAAAGTAAACCATTTGATATACCCCACTGAAAGCTCAAAATCATAGCTTCCCTCATAAAGTGTTCTAGTTGGGCTCTCGGTCATTTATTATCAAATCTTTTGAGAAGATTTTTAAGCATTTTCTTTTACAATACTGTACAGGGGACAAACTGTACAGAGGAAATTGTTTCAACCATGCCAAGGAAAGGTCAGAATGTAGAATTTTTTAGTCTGTTGAAGTTGCATGATAAAAATCATCTACTAGTCTTTTGTATCATGGAGATTAACAAAAGTAATATCATCTTAATGTTTCCCTAAATGTCGATAGAAATTCATTTAAGTCCCCACCTTCTTGATATAGATTGAATCTTTCTAGTTTTAAATTAATTTATACGTAAGTTATTAACTTCTTAAGAACTGCTAATATTGTTTCTATTTTTAAACTATTATTACAGTAATTTAAAATTCTATTCCACATCTTAAAACAGTAATTTTATACTGAAAAGATAATTGTTTTTTACTAAACATACTGTAGTTGGCATGGTGAACTGTTTAGAACAAAATTACTGTGATTGAATATTCATTAGATTGAGGCTAATTTGTAGTTATTTTGGCGATACACACACACACATGCTCTCTCTCTCTCTCTCTCTCTCTCTCTCTCTCTCTCTCTCTCTCTCTCTCTCTCTCTCTCTCTCTCTCTCTCTCGTTTTGACAATTGTCCCTGGGCAAACAATTTAAAGGGAATTAAATTTCATTCATTTCATTCATCCATCTATCCAAGTAGAATTAAACAGAATTTTTGTTACGCTTCATTTTAATTTTACTTGAGGTATATAAAAGTTAAATAAGTCAAATGTAGTGGGTTTCGCATGAATCACCTTAGTAGGTTACGAATTGTCAATAATGCTGTACTCAGTATTACTCTACTGTATAGTCCATAATCTTATTTAGAGTTTATGTTACGGGTGTGTCTGTCTGTATGAAAAAATGTGAGTGATGGTAATTGATCTTTCTCCATTTAGTGAGTCGTTGTATTTGTCAGGGAGGTGAATGTGTTTTAAGATATAGTTCATTACCTTTAATTAGTACATAAAGAGGTCTTTCTACTGTAGGTTTTCATATCACTAAAGTCGTTGGTGAATTGATTTAAGAAAAATTGCCATATGTTTAAAGGTTTTTATTGCTCTTATTTAATTTTCAAGACTGAATGTTATTATCCAATGGCTTTGTATTTGAGAATTTATTACACAGATTGAATTAAAGTGATATGCTAACGTTCCATGTGCAAGGTGAATGTGTACTTCGGTCCGATCTGGCTATCTGCTGGCAGGAGAAGTATAGGGTAGTCAGGGCAGTATTCTTGCACATCTCTCCGCTTTACCCGACTCAATCATGTACACGAATGGAAACAAACCGCGAGGCATCTCGGCCATTTTTGGTTCTTGTCTGCTTTTGAGAGAGCTTCAGGTGTCATGAGTAATGGATCTTGCTGGAATTGCATATAGGACTAACGATGATTTTTCACCCTTTGTTATGGTTTACTTATTAACAATTTTTCTGATTGAAAAGATTAACTATTCCCCCCCCCCCCCCCCACTAGATATATTGCATAATTTTTAAAAGTTTGACTTGCTCTGTTTTCATATTTCATTTAAGAACAAAAGTTACTCAATTATCTTCTCAAATTATGGTAAATTAATACCGTAATTACTGTTATACTGTAAATATTGTAACACTGGCTTTCAAAATATCTTCATACTGGCTTAAGTATCTTGAAATCACAATCATTGCATTATTGTTTGTAAGATTTATAATAAAAAAAATAAAAGAGAAGGATAAGGAAAGTATGCAAGGGCCTGGTAACCTTGCTTGTTCTTAAAGAAAGTTTTAACCTAACATTTTGTTACCAGGTTGGATCGGGGAGGGCCTTGGTGGACTTTCCTTTTCCTTTTAAATAAACTTATTTACACAGACATGACATTTATATCGCATTGCTTATGTTCAAGTACACTTATGTTATCCAGAGAAACAAAAAAATAGGGCTCTCCGATTCTGTAGACCATATTTTGTGGCAGGGAAGTCATGTACATGTCTCTTCTGCTTGAAATAATGTCTTATTAGAAGATGAAGACCTATGTTTTCTGTGTCTGATGCTGTGTGCTTGGAGTTCTAAGTTGATGGGATTTGATAATTTGATGACATTTTTTGTCATTGATTTTAATGTTTGCAAGTATTAATAATTTGTAACAAAATTCACAATACTGAAACCTGTTCCATGTATGGCATTCAACCTTGTACATTAAAAATTTTAATGAATTTTCTGTTTTGCTTCAACCAGATTTTGTCTTAATCTGAATATCATGCATAATTCAAGTGTAGTAAAAATGTATACGAGTCTATAGTTTAAATGAATTGTAACTAAGATTTTGACTTGAATGATTCAGAATTTGATATAGAGGCTTTAAATAACTTAAATTTGAGGATATAACAGTTATATTCATGACTAGAGTGGTTAAGAAAGAAAACCAACTGTGAAGACAATTGGTTCTGAAAAGTGGACTGAGTCATCCAACATGCACTACTAGGGTAATTTAGCCATTTTGATCTCGTACGTATAACATGACTCAAGTGTTACTGCTCTCATTTCATCAATGAGGGAGTGAATGATCTCTGTATGAGGAGACTGAATAACAGTCTAAATGAACACCTGGTTCTACAGAGTTAAAAGCAAGGTGTACTTATTAGCCCTTTGGCCCTTTTATGGTGAGGATACAGGCATTTGCTGGTGCTAGAAGAGGGAGGGGGGCCGTTTGGGGAGAATACTCGTCATACGAACATCAGATGAAGGAGAACACTCCATGATTTGATTTTTAGTTTTTTTTATCTTTCTTTTGTGTGATTTTATAAATTTATCTTATGTACACTATGAGCTAAGATAATAAAAAGAGGCATACTTTCTTTTGGATTTTATTTTCTCCATGATTGTTTACAAAGTTCAAAATATTTGTATAGTAGTTATAAATAGTTACAAATGCTAGTCACATTAAAATTTAAATATACAGTACAGTACATTGTTATTTAATTGCAATGCAGGTATACAGCTTGCTGACCTTAGTTACATCTGTATTGGGTCATTAATTAATTTCTATAGTATATTTGAGACATTTTCAATTATCTAAATTTTTCATGAGGCTCTATGTGCATTTACATTTTAAGAGAAAACAAGCTTTTCTGTGGTCAGGATATTATCTAGGTCTTCACTGCTTAATTTTCCATATTAATTTGGTATTGGCAATTATAATGGAACATTACTACTGTAGTTATACAGAAACTTTACATTTGTAAAATGTGATTATTAGTTATACAGAAATATAGAATTTTATATAACTTTACATTTGCAAAATGTGACAGTACAATTGCAAACTAGATTTATGAATATTTTTGTTAAAAGAATAAATTCTGTATGGCAGTTGTATTACCATTCTTTTAACAAAAATATCCATAAATCTAGTTTGCAGTTGTAATGTGTCACATTTTGCAAATGTAGAGTTATATAAAATTCTATATTTCTGTATAACTAATAATCACATTTTACAAATGTAAAGTTTCTGTATAACTACAGTAGTAATGTTCCATTATAATTGCCAATACCAAATTAATATGGAAAATTAAGCAGTGAAGACCTAGATAATATCCTGACCACAGAAAAGCTTGTTTTCTCTTAAAATGTAAATGCACATAGAGCCTCATGAAAAATTTAGATAATTGAAAATGTCTCAAATATACTATAGAAATTAATTAATGACCCAATACAGATGTAACTAAGGTCAGCAAGCTGTAATTTCCTTACATGGTTATCATTCAATAACAACAGTATGCATTTGGAACATTTTGAAGCTTTACATTAAAGTCCCCTTGATATCACCGATTTCTTTAATGCAGGGTCTTTCAAACATTTAAGATTTGTAATGATTAGGAACCCCAAAATAAGATTATCTAGGTCTTCAAGTTAGTTACTCTGTAGCAAAATTACAATAGGGCCTACAGGTACACGTAAAGCATTAGAAATACAAAATAAAAAAGAATACCGTTGCAATTAGATTCCAAACATGTCAGATCTGTCTTGGAGCTGGGGCTCAATGAACTAGCTAATTTCATTTAAAAAAAATTAAAAAGAACAAACCTATTCTAAAGTTTTCATACTAGCTAGCTTTCTGTCCCCAGAAGTTGACTGTCAAGTGTTTTATTACAGAAAACTATGTAAAACCCTTTTACACCGAAGTTATGATCATCTATTAGGATCTATAACCCTTTCACACTCATTAGGAACCTGACTTTCTAATACCAAATGAACATTTTCCTATTCAAGAGCATCTCCAAATCCTAAATGTAATCCATTCCTATTAAACCTAAAAATTTAATATCCGATTTACAAATATCGTTTTTGAGCACTATTAAAAATCTTTCATGAAACTTTAAGGTATGACTAGCTTTGGATATATTACACTGGTCATCACTATCTTATTCTAGATAATACAACTATCTTTGTTATACAGTACTGTGCTGCTAGTGAAAAATAGCAAACATTTTTTAATGATTTACCTAGTCTTATTACAAGTCCGTCACTTGCAACCTAAGACCTTTGTTACTCTTAATCCATTTTGACTAAAAGCTGTCCTACCAAGCTATTCTTAAGCATTCCCATCGAGATCTTCAAAAGTAGATTTAACTTAAATTTTCTATTAATCCTATCCCTTAAGCTTTTCAATAAAGTATTCTTTGCTGAAGCTTTTTCCAAAAGATCTTTGTGGTTTAATAAGCTTACATTTTCTCTAATAGTTCCCTTAAACACTTCCTGAACCCTATTTCCATCCTGACCAGGTTCGTAATTTAGCTGACTTATGTTACCCAACCAAGAAGTTTCCAAGTTTGACAGTATCTGACCTACAACATTCAAAGTTACTGTACCTGACCTACAAGATTCAAAGTTTCTGTACCTGACCCACAAGATTCAAAGTTACTGTACCTGACCCACAAGATTCGAAGTTTCTGTACCTGACCTACAAGTTTCCAAGTTACTGTAGGAAGATTCCAAGTTACTGTACCTGACCTACAAGATTCAAAGTTTCTGTACCTGACCCACAAGATTCAAAGTTACTCTACCTGACCCACAAGATTCAAAGTTACTGTACCTGACCTACAAGATTCAAAGTTTCTGTACCTGACCTACAAGTTTCCAAGTTACTGTACCTGACCTACAAGTTTCCAAGTTACTGTACCTGACCTACAAGTTTCCAAGTTACTGTAGGAAGATTCCAAGTTACTGTAGGAAGATTCCAAGTTACTGTACCTGACCTACAAAATTCCAAGTTATTGTACCTGACCTACAAGTTTCCAAGTTACTGTACCTGACCTACAAAATTCCAAGTTACTGTACCTGACCTACAAGTTTCCAAGTTACTGTAGGAAGATTCCAAGTTACTGTACCTGACCCACGAGATTCTAAGTTAATGTACCTGACCTACAAGATTCAAAGTTTCTGTACCTGACCTACAAGATTCAAAGTTTCTGTACCTGACCTACAACTCAAATTTACTGTACCTGACCTACAAGATTCGAAGTTACTGTACCTGACCTACAAGATTCGAATTTACTGTACCTGACCTACAAGATTCCAAGTTACTGTACCTGACCTACAAGATTCAAAGTTTCCATACCTGACCCTTAAGTTTCCAAGATACTGTACCTGACGTACAAGTTTCCAAGTTACTGTAAATTTCAGTTACAAGACCTGGCTTACAAATTTCCAAGTTACTGTACCTGACCTACAAGATTCCAAGTTACTGTACCTGACCTACAAGTTTCCAAGTTACTGTACCTGACCTACAATATACCAACTTACTGTACCTGACCTACAAGATTCCAACTTGCTGTACCTGATTTACAAGATCCAACTTACTGTACCTGACCTACAAGATTCCAACTTATTGTACCTGACCTACAAGATTCCAAGTTACTGTACCTGACCTACAACCTTACCACTTAAGTAGCAAAGAATATATTTTAGAGGAATAAGCAAGTTTGTCATGCAATAAGTGCAACTCAGTGTAGAGTTATTAAAAGTAACTAGGCTAAAGCCTCCACAATTTTGTAATTCTAAGGCTACAAATTCTATTATGAATAAAATTTCTGGGTACTGTACTTTTAAACAAGTCTTTGTAATGCTTTACGTGTGACTGCACTAATTAGCAATTAAGGCTTTTCTATAAAAAAAAAACAAGAGCTGATAAAGTGAATAACAGACCCCAGTTAAAAAAAACACTTATTAAAACACCTTGGATAAAAATTAACACAAAATTAAATTTTTACTTTATTATATAAGTGCAGTACTTTAAAATATTACATTTTACATTGAACATTATCAGAGAGAGAGAGAGAGAGAGAGAGAGAGAGAGAGAGAGAGAGAGAGAGAGTAAATTGTCAAAACAGTTTTCTCAAAAATTAAAAGATCTTGATGCCTTAACTTTCTTAAATCACCACCAAGAACAGAGTATCACCCTAGAAATTTCTTTAATTTCAAAATTTGATTGTAATTTTGTAAATATAGTTCGAGGAAATTACAGCCAAAACTTAATTTATCTGTCAACATTTTCTACTAAATTACGGAACCGAGATTTTATGAAAATAGTCAACACTGACATAATTAAAGTGACATCAAGCATTGCCAAATACAATCAGCCTATTAAAACTGATATGAGGTACATGAACAATTAACTTTGGAGTTGGCAAAAGTTGTGGGAAAAAGTTTCTAGGGACCTTCAAGAAATGGTTTAAAGGCTATAAACGTTCTATAAGACAAGAATTAAAAGTTTTAACCTTATGTAAGATGAGGTTGTAAAATGAGAAATGTTTTAAAAGCCAACGAGATATTTAACCTGACAGTCGCACGTAAAGGTTAACTTGTTTATAGTAGTACAGTACATAGATATTTGCAGAAATGAGATAATGAATATACAGAGGAATGACACTGATGACCATTGAAAATCAGTACAGTAAAAAGTTACACAAGATTGATTTGCTAAGATCTTTGTAAAGAATTAAATTCAAAAAGTTTCTTTCGCCAGATTATCAATTAAAAGCTTAAACTTCCCCATTTAAGAACAAATATACCTGTAGTATGAAAATTATAGAGGCTTGCAATTAAGTTCTACTTGGGTAAGATTTCTTGTAAAGTTGATTTTAAGCTTTCTCAGTAAAACATTAGTAGCGCTCAAGTAAATCACAAAAATTAAGGTTTAAGAAAACCAAGTTCTCCAAGACTAAAGTAAATACTATTCTCTTTTAGATCTAAGGTGGCAATAGATTCAAAATTGAATAAAGTTGTACGGGATTTGCATGAATACATGACGACTTGCAGGAAACCAACTAAAACCATTCTATGCAAACCTAAATATTTGACCCTGAATAAAGGTGATATACTTTAGGTATTAAGTTTCGTATTTACTGTTCGGAATTTCAAATCAATGCATTAAAAAATACACATTAAAGTCAATGGCATGCAACATTAACAGTGAATCTGATTCTGGTAACCTAAATACTGTACTGATGCCACAGTGAATCTGATTCTGGTAACCTAAATACTGTACTGATGCCACAGTGAATCTGATTCTGGTAACCTAAATACTGTACTGATGCCACAGTGAATCTGATTCTGGTAACCTAAATACTGTACTGATGCCACAGTGAATCTGATTCTGGTAACCTAAATACTGTACTGATGCCACAGTGAACCTAATTCTGGTAAACTAAATACTGCACTTATGCCAAAGTGAACCTAATTCTGGTAACCTAAATACTGTACTGATGCCACAGTGAATCTGATTCTGGTAACCTAAATACTGTACTGATGCCACAGTGAACCTAATTCTGGTAAACTAAATACTGCACTTATGCCAAAGTGAACCTAATTCTGGTAAACTAAATACTGTACTGATGCCACAGTGAACCTAATTCTGGTAAACTAAATACTGCACTTATGCCAAAGTGAACCTAATTCTGGTAAACTAAATACTGTACTGATGCCACAGTGAACCTAATTCTGGTAAACTATATAATGTACTAATGCCACAGTGAACCTGATTCTGGTAAACTAAATACTGAACTGATGCCACAGTGAACCTGATTCTGGTAAACTAAATACTGGACTGATTTCACGTGGAATCTGATTCTGGTAAACTAAATACTGTACTGATGCCACAGTGAACTTTATTCTGGTAAACTAAATACTGTACTGATGCCACAGTGAACCTGACTCTTGTAAACTAAATACTGTACTAATGCCACAGTGAACCTGACTTGTAAACTAAATACTGTACTGATGCCACAGTGAACCTAATTCTGGTAAACCAAATACTGTACTGATGCCAGAGTGAACCTGATTCTGGTAAACTAAATACTGTACTGATGCCACAGTGAATCTGATTCTGGTAAACTAAATACTGTACTGATGCCACAGTGAACCTAATTCTGGTAAACCAAATACTGTACTGATGCCACAGTGAATCTGATTCTGGTAACTAAATACTGTACGGATGCCATGCCACAGTGAATCTGATTCTGGTAAACTAAATACTGTGCTGATTCCGCAGTGAATCTAATTCTGGTAAACTAAATACTGTACTGATGCCACAGTGAACCTGATTCTGGTAAACTCGATACTATACTGATGCCACAGTGAACCTGATTCTGGTAAACTGAATACTGTACTGATTCCACAGGGAATCTGATTCTGGTAAACTAAATACTATACTGATGCCACAGTGAACTTTATTCTGGTAAACTAAATACTGTACTGATTCCACAGTGAACCTGATTCTGGTAAACTAAATACTGTACGGATGCCACAGTGAACTTTATTCTGGTAAACTAAATACTGTACTGATGGCAATGTTCAGAGAACCCCTAAGGACTAAATGGCCTATTTGATTGCTCAGATTTTGACCAAATCAAGATGGCTGGCAGTGCAATCTAACAGAATAAGATAAGAAATTATGTTCTGTATAATACAAAAACTTTTAACATTATACTGACTTGGGCAATATTTCAACTACAGTAAATCATTATCTAAAAGGGCTTTTTTTATATACACCAGATAGAGAATGCCAAAACAGAAATAGGTTCCAATTAATATATGGTAAAGTACACCAACAAAAAACCCTTTAAATTTCCAAAAGTGAAACTATATGCTATTTAGGACTTCATTATTTGCAACTTGAATAATTTTTCATCCTCAACTCTTCATAGCATGTATTCCAAAGCATAATTTTTCATCCTCTTGGGCTCTTCATAGCACGTATTCCAAAGCAATCCAGGGGTTATTTGCAAGAGATTTCAAGTTGAGAATCAGCCAATCTCCTGGTCAATTCGTTCATGGTGGCCTCTTGAGCATAATATAGATCTTGAAACCATGGGGCTGTAAATCCTCTTTGCTGCTACGACAACATTGAATCTGGAAAAAAAAATATGAGATTAGAAAAGGAACTGAATCTGGGAAAAAAAAATATGAGATTAGAAAAGGAACTCCTAACAGTATTTGCTTATCTAATCTCAAATTTTGAGGGAGAACATTAAACTAACATCAAATCACTAGTCCAGATGAGGCTTAACAGAAGTGAATTTTCAGATCCTATGCATTATACAGATTTTCAATTTAAGACCTATTAAATCTAACATATGAAATATAAAACACTTTACCCAAGTTGGAAGTTTTTCTCCAGTCCTTTTCATGTTAAATATTAACTAATTTTCCTACATGTATATTTTCTGTTCCACTAGCTAATAACTTATTTTTAATACTTTAAAACACTTGTTCATAATTAGATTGCAAAATATGGTCACCAACATTCTTTCTAATCTAACAGGACCACTAATCTCCCTATAAACTTGCTATAAAATGTATTTCTTGAAATCGACAAGCTGCATAGCAGTGTTGCCAGGTTTTCTAAATGAGAAAAGGCCAACCTCTACTCAACAGAAGCTTTAAAAGGCCAACCCATTAGTAGAAAGGCAAAATATAAAGTATTTAAGACCCGCCTCTTTTTATATTACTAAAGGTCTACCAATTTAAAAAAAAAAAAAAAGCCAAACTTGGGTTTTTTTGGGGCCTTAAAAAGGCCAAACTAGCAACCCTGCTGCATAGTTGTGTTGAAAGTAACTGCATAATGATCATGAATACAAAAGAAATCAAGGCATAAAAATGAGTTTACCAATAAGAAATTTTATATTTCTTAGTTTAGAACAATTGTTGTTTGCCCTGTAGCTAAAGATTTACATAACAGTATTCAAGGTGATTTTATGATTGTGTTACTCAGTGGGTGTCAATTATGTGCCTAGCCTTTTTGTGAGAGGTAGAACTGGATCAGCGGATCACTAGCTAAACTATATGAAGAATCAGTATCACTATCTTATACTTAAATACCAGACCTACCTTAATCTATTGACAGGAAATAAACTCGCCCCACAGAAAAACTTTATCGGTCATACTTGCATACCAGACCCACCTTGATCTATTGACATATAAACTCACTCCGCAGAAAGAAACAGTATCGCTCATACTTGCATACCAGACCCACCTTGATCTATTGACAAGAAATAAACTCACTCCGCAGAAAGAAACAGTATCGCTCATACTTGCATACCAGACCCACCTTGATCTATTGACAAGAAATAAACTCACTCTGCAGAAAGAAACAGTATCGCTCATACTTGCATACCAGACCCACCTTGATCTATTGACAAGAAATAAACTCACTTCGCAGAAAGAAACAGTATCGCTCATACTTGCATACCAGACCCACCTTGATCTATTGACAAGAAATAAACTCACTCCACAAAAAGAAACAGTATCGCTCATACTTGCATACCAGACCCACCTTGATCTATTGACAAGAAATAAACTCACTCCACAGAAAGAAACAGTATCGCTCATACTTGCAAACCAGACCCACCTTGATCTATAGACAAGAAATAAACTCACTCCACAGAAAGGAACAGTATCGCTCATACTTGCAAACCAGACCCACCTTGATCTATAGACAAGAAATAAACTCACTCCACAGAAAGAAACAGTATCGCTCATACTTGCAAACCAGACCCACCTTGATCTATTGTTAAGAAATAAACTCACTCCACAGAAAGAAACAGTATCGCTCATACTTGCAAACCAGACCCACCTTGATCTATAGACAAGAAATAAACTCACTCCACAGAAAGAAACAGTATCGCTCATACTTGCAAACCAGACCCACCTTGATCTATTGGTAAGAAATAAACTCACTCCACAGAAAGAAAGTATCGCTCATACTTGCAAACCAGACCCACCTTGATCTATTGAAAAGAAAAACTCTCTCCACAGAAAGAAACAGTATCATTCATACTTGCATACCAGACCTACCTTGATCTATTGACAGGAAATAAACTCACTCCACAGAAAGAAACAGTATCGCTCATACTTGCAAACCAGACCCACCTTGATCTATTGACAAGAAATAAACTCACTCCACAGAAAGAAACAGTATCGCTCATACTTGCAAACCAGACCCACCTTGATCTATTGAAAAGAAAAACTTTCTCCACAGAAAGAAACAGTATCATTCATACTTGCATACCAGACCTACCTTGATCTATTGACAGGAAATAAACTCACTCCACAGAAAGAAACAGTATCGCTCATACTTGCAAACCAGACCCACCTTGATCTATTGACAAGAAATAAACTCACTCCACAGAAAGAAACAGTATCGCTCATACTTGCAAACCAGACCCACCTTGATCTATTGAAAAGAAAAACTCTCTCCACAGAAAGAAACAGTATCATTCATACTTGCATACCAGACCTACCTTGATCTATTGACAGGAAATAAACTCACTCCACAGAAAGAAACAGTATCGCTCATACTTGCAAACCAGACCCACCTTGATCTATTGACAAGAAATAAACTCACTCCACAGAAAGAAACAGTATCGCTCATACTTGCAAACCAGACCCACCTTGATCTATTGAAAAGAAAAACTCTCTCCACAGAAAGAAACAGTATCATTCATACTTGCATACCAGACCTACCTTGATCTATTGACAGGAAATAAACTCACTCCACAGAAAGAAACAGTATCACTCATACTTGCATACCAGACCTACCTTGATCTATTGACAAGAAATAAACTTACTCCACAGAAATAAACAGTATCGCTCATACTTGCAAACCAGACCCACCTTGATCTATTGGTAAGAAATAAACTCACTCCACAGAAAGGAACAGTATCGCTCATACTTGCATACCAGACCTACCTTGATCTATTGACAGGAAATAAACTCACTCCACAGAAAGAAACAGTATCGCTCATACTTGCAAACCAGACCAACCTTGATCTATTGAAAAGAAAAACTCTCTCCACAGAAAGAAACAGTATCGCTCATACTTGCAAACCAGACCCACCTTGATCTATAGACAAGAAATAAACTCACTCCACAGAAACAGTATCGCTCATACTTGCAAACCAGACCCCCCTTGATCTATAGACAAGAAATAAACTCGCTCCACAGAAAGAAACAGTATCATTCATACTTGCATACCAGACCCACCTTGATCTATAGACAAGAAATAAACTCACTCCACAGAAACAGTATCGCTCATACTTGCAAACCAGACCCCCCTTGATCTATAGACAAGAAATAAACTCGCTCCACAGAAAGAAACAGTATCATTCATACTTGCATACCAGACCTACCTTGATCTATTGACAGGAAATAAACTCACTCCACAGAAATTTATCCTAGGTAATCCACTGAATAATTTCCTAAGTCTTCCATTTTATATAAAATGTAACTTAAGAAAAATTTATAAGGAAAAATTTTTCCCATCTACTTATGTATAAAATCGTACATTAGTACTACTGGCATAGGAATATGGATATAAAACTGAAAATATAGTAAATATTAATCTAAAGAAGAATTTTAGATTTTTGTTCATGAAAATATTCACATTAAATTATGACTTACATCGAGAAGGAAATTTAGCATGGTTGGAAATTTGGTATCTTCAGAATGTTTACTTGTAATCACATCACTTCTAAAATTCTCAAATTACATTAAAGAGTATAGTATAATCAGATTAATTACCAAATAACCAATTTCAATTTCCTTAGATTGAAATTAGTTTCTATATATTGATCATTCTAAAAATAGACTTATTATACCAAATATAATTTAACATTGAACAGTGACGAGAAATACTTCCTCACTCAATTTATAAATAAGATCCAACATTAATATAATTCACTAAAACTAAAGCAAACTTTATTGTGTCCATTAAATATGGTTGTAAATTTTAACTTTAGCTTTTCTTAAGACTTGTGAACATTTCGTAAAGCTTTGCTATTCTAAACGAATGGAAGCCTAAATTTAGAAAAGATTAAGCATATTTGTAAATAAACTCCCTATTTTAGCTTTGGATTAAACTTTTGACTTTTAAGTACATAACTTGGGTCTGGGTTGTGGGGGGGGGGGGGGAGAGTTTAGAACCTTAAAGAAACCCAATGCAGTGCCTACAGTATACCACGCAGGTGCTCAAACTGGAGCCTAGTCAAACCAAACTAAAAAATATGTTTTGAACTAAACTTTCTTGGCCACTTAGTATTCATAAAATTATAAATGCTTACCTCCAGTATTATCATTATTACTAGCTAAGCTACAATCCTAGTTGGAAAAACAGGATGCTATAATCCCAGAGCCCCCAACAGGGAAAATAGCCCAGTAAGGAAAGGAAAAAAAAGGAAAATGGTATAATCTATCATCCAAGTATTTTCCAATTACTCGAGTTTGGATTTTGACAAGTGTAGCCTTCGTACAAAATCTTAATGCAAATACCATTTAACACTTAAAACAAGCAGCCCCTCCACACTGCTAGCCTCCGTTGATTGTTTCATTGAATATAACCAGGGACCTAAGTCACACATGGATGCCAATTAGGCCTTAAAAATCAAAGAGGTTTTCAACTCAAATTACCTAAATATAAGTCCTCTCATCGCCCAAACAAAAACTCTCATTCCCTCGTCAACTATACTTAAACTAGGAAAAATATTCGTTTAAACTAAACTTACATTTATGCTAAAGTTTGTATGAAAAATATAATTCGGAGATAGTACACATTTTGGATACCTTAAAACCTACGTTGAGAAAAATATATACTAAAAAGCAATTCTAAATTTATAAGGAAAACTTTATCCATCTACATAATAATAAAATCGTACATCAGTACTTTTGGCTACATAGAACTATGGATATAATACTAAAATGAAAATATAGTAAGTATTAATCTAAAGAAGAATTTTAGGTTTTTGTTCATGAAAATATTTAAATTAAGTTAGGAATTAGATCAAGGGAAAGAAATTTAGCAAGGTTGGAAATTTTAAATTCTTCAGAATGCTTATTCATTGTAATCACATCACTTCTAAAATTCTCAAATTACATTCAAGAGTATATTATCAAATTTATTATCAAATAACCAATTTCAATTTCCTTAGATTGAAAATGGTTTCTATAAATTGACCATTCTAGAAGTAAATTGTTCTCGTACCAAATTTACTCTAACATTGACCAGTGGCGAGAAATTCTTCCTCACTCAATTTATAAATAAAACCTTACTACAATACACTAAAACCAAAGCAAACTTTATTGCGTTAATTAAATATGGTTGTAAATTTTAACTAACTTTTCTTGAGACTTGAACATTTCGTAAAGCTTTGCTATTCTAAACTAATGTAAGCCTAAGTTTAGAAAAGATTAAGCATATTTGTAATTTAACTCCCAATTTAAGCTTACGATTAAACTTTTGATTTTGAAGTACATAATTTAGGTCTGGGTTGGGGGGGGGGGGGGGGCAGGTTGGAACCTTAAACCTAATGCAGTGCCTACAGTATACCACGCAGGTGCTCCGACGGGAGCCTAGTCAAACCAAATTAATAAAAAAAAAGTTTTTAACTAAACCTTCTTGCCCACTTCGTATTCATAGAATTAAATTATAAATGCTTACCTCCAGTATTATCATTACTAGCTAAGCTAAAACCCTAGTTGGAAAAGTAGGATGCCATAAGCCCAGAGGCCCCAACAGGGAAAACAACCTAGTAAGGAAAGGAAAAAAAAAAGGAAAATAGAATAATCTATCATCCAAGTATTTTCCAATTTTTACTCGAGTTTGGATTTCGTTCGTTCGTTCGTTGTGTATTACAGCCAACTCTTGTTGGCACGGGCCTTTCCCTTGGTCGTACCCAAGGCCAATATAGAGCTTATATTGGCCTTGGTCGTACCATAGGCTAGCCTCCGCTAATTGCTTCATTAAATATAACCAGGGACCTAAGCCACCTATGCCAATTAGGCCTTTAAAATCAAGAGGTTTTCAACTCGGATTACCTAAAAAGAAATTCCTCCTATCGCCCAAACTAAACATCGCATTCCCTCGTCAACTATACTTTAACTAGGAAAAATATTCGTTTAAACTATAAACTTACATTTATGCTTAAGTTTGTATGAAAAATATAATTCGGAAATAGTACACATTTTAGATACCTTAAGACCTACGTTAAGAAAAATATGTACTAAAAACCATTTCTAAATTACCTTTAGAAGAAGCCAGAGATATTTCGTTCCTTGACCTCGTCGAACCATGGAAAATTGTAGTCTCCTTGCGCAAATAACACAGAAGTTGGCCCCTCCAATATCACAGACGAAACTGAGATAAAAAGTACGTACTTCCATAGTCAATTCCAGGTTTAACCGGTAATGTCTGTCCTCTGATTTTCAACCAATCACAAACGTCAATGCCATTCCTCTCTAACAAATTCTGGAAAAGTGGCTCCTGATTGGCTGAAAGAAGCGAAACTGACTCCTGATTGGGTGAAAGAAGCGAAACTGGCTCCTGATTGGCTGAAAGAAACCAAGTGCCTAACGAGTACAACAATATTGTCAGTAGTTACTGTATTACTCAAGGGCAGTCAGAGAAGAGAAAATTGTTTGCATGTAGTTCTAGTTTATAATTTCTTCAATTTTTATTATAGACGAGATACACTAGATGGATGATTAGGTTTATACTAAGGGAATGAAATCTACTCCAACAAAGAGAGAGGGAAAAAAGTTTTTTTTTTTTTTTGTATATATATATATATATATATATATATATATATATATATATATATATATATATATATATATATATATATATATATATATATATAAATAATTTTAACCTTTAACTAAATCAAAGATTCCGTTTTCATTACAGTCTAAAAGGCCCCTACACACTTTCAATTTTTTCGTCAATTAATTGATATCAATTTATTGACGTCAATGAATTAATGGAGAAATTGACCGTGTGTAGGGGACATTGATATCAATATAATTGAAACAATTTCATTGAATCAATTCATTGAGAGATCAAAGATCCTTTGATATTTATTGATGGGTTTTCAATAAAATTTCGTCCAGAGCAAGCACAGATGCTTTCATCTGGGAGTTATGAATCAAACTGAAAATTGAAGTCAAATCATTGACCGTGTGTAGGCACAGTGATTTCCTCAATTGCATTGTCGTCAATAAATTGATATCAATTAATTGACGAAAAAATTAATCGAGTGTAGGGGCCTTAAGATAGAGATCTTGCGGGAAAAATCTTTAAGATGAATATCCAATGAGATATTTTGATGCCAAAAAACGTTTTATGATTCCACGTCAAAATATTTGGACTTGAAAGAGTGTTTATAGCATCGGATTGAATTTTCAGATTATTATTATTATTATTATTATTATTATTATTATTATTATTATTATTATTATTATTATTATTATTATCACTAACTAATCTAAAACCCTATTTCGAAAAGCAAGATACTATAAGCCCAAGAGCTCCAACAGGGAAAAATAGCCCAGTGAGGAAAGTAAATAAGGAAATAAATAAACGATATAAGAAGCAACGGACAATTAAAATAAAACATTTAAAAAAACATTATATTGAAACAGATTTTTTCTATAGAAACATACATGTGCCGTTTTTAATGCACACTGGCCAAAGGCATATACACTTGTATTTATACGGATAGATTATACTGTATCTTAAGGTGATATACACTTGTATTTATACGGATAGATTATACTGTATCTTAAGGTGACGAAATACACTATCCTAATATTGGAATTACTCTCTCTCTCTCTCTCTCTCTCTCTCTCTCTCTCTCTCTCTCTCTCTCTCTCTCTCTCTCTCTCTCTCTCTCTCTCTCTTTTGCAATTATTCCAATATATTTTCGGTGAATAGGCATTGATGCTGAAAAAAACACTTTTAATTATAATATGAAAAGTAAATTTTGGAAAGATATTTTCATATTTTAGAAAATGCATTAGCTAATTTATCACTCTCTTCTATACCATCTTTACTAAAAAAGGAGAGAGAGAGAGAGAGAGAGAGAGAGAGAGAGAGAGAGAGAGAGAGAGAGAGAGAGATTTCATCTGATACAATGAATGCCAGGATTACATACAAGTCCTGCAGGTAATCTATTGTAGAAAACAAATCTCCTCAGCCCAGCCTTCATTGAGGATGCCAGGAGACCTTAAATCAATCAATCAATTACCTAGCCTTCATTGAGGATGCCAGACAACCTCAAATCAATCAGTCAATCACTCAGCCTTCATTGCATTTCATAAACTCCTCCAAACCTGACACTCACATATGTCTGTTGACAACTATTATACACTAGTGAGTGTTAATTTTTTCAGCATGACCTACCTGTGAAGGTGATAAGTTCTGGAACATCCGTTCACGATGACTTCAAAACCCTAACTGAAGCTGAATACCAAGTTGAGATCAGCTGATACGCTTGTCATTTTCTTTTCCGAGTTACAATTTATCATCAGAGATAGCCAAGAACTGGTATTCAATAAGGTTATTGAATTGGTTTCTGATAGATAGTCCTTTCTAAAAACTTTAAAAACAATCCTTTCTGAAAGATTCATATCTGAGTTGGATGATTTTGTCCGTTTTGGTATATTTATTGAATTGGATTAAAGAATTTGGGACTGAGGCCAGGGAGGCAATTTAGCACTGTTCTCTGAAGCTAAGTTGCACAGCATGTTGGAAGAAAGGAAACTGAAACGTAGGTGAATAAGTTAAAAAAGGCTGTAACTAGGAGCAAAAATGATGTATTATCACTATACTGTACAAAGGAAAGTCTAAGCTAGGAGTGAAAACACACTATTGTCACTATTCGGAAAAAAAGGACATTGTGCATACTTCAATTTACTATACAGAGATCATCTTTCTTAATATGTTTCCTCTTAAGAGTTACCGATTTCGCCTCCGTGCTTCTCAGGAAAAGATGTCTCCTTCCATAGGCCACTGATCTTTCCTATTGTTATCAGTACATTAAGGGGTCGGTTGCTTGATGCTCACTCTCCAGTGCCTTCTATCAGAAGCATCCTCTGCCACCAAACCTCTTCTCTCCCGATTACCCTTAACCTTATCTCATCATCTAGTCCAATGACTCCTTCACCATCTTCCCTTCCTGACAGGTTCCTCCCAAGCCCATTTCACATCCATGGGTTACTGATATAGGGTGTCAAATCTAAAAGATTTTTTACTGAGGCACACAAAGGAAAATAAAAACACAGCTGTAATAAAATTCACATATATTTCTCGCGTAAAAGCCTTATTACAAGTTACAATAGAACGGCACTTTCTCATCTGAATAATTAAACGTGCAGTATGGCCTAAATCCGAGCACATCCACCCCGACTTCACCAGTCTAGTGAGAAACTGACAATTATTATGTCTTCTTTTTGAAAATTCTTTAACGTAAGTAGATGGCAACCAAATCATCGTAACAATGTGAAAATGTTAAGGTATTTTTCTTGGAGGACTGGTATTTCAGTTCAGGGAACAGTGCAAATAAGAGGAGCTACGTGATTGGTTCATAGGCTGATGACGTAACAAGGACGAGACCTTTAGCTGGGACATGATGAGAGAAAGAGAAAAGAGGAGACGCGGTGTGTCAAGTTATGTCTGTGTGTGCGTGTGTCTTTGTGTATTTATTTTTTTTTCATGTGCACAATGGGATGGAATTAAAATCCACAGTCATATGAGTTGAGGTGCAAGTAACAACCCATACAAGAGCGGGTTTCTTCCAAATCCAAGAGGTTAGAATTACAGCAAAATACTATAAAGGCTCTGAATTATGAAGTAATACGAGGAAACAGAGGGTTAAAAATGTTTTTCCTGAACGATGAAAGCTGACATGAAATATGCCGTCTCAAGAATGAAAACCACGAGGGTAAACATTAGTCTGGCCCGATAGAGTTCATCTCTTCTTGGATAGATGGCGCCATGTGTGCTGTGCAGGCCAACTCGTGGTGATGCAATCTTCAGCGAGCATAGATAGATGTCAGTGCCTTTGAAAAGATCGTGAGTGACTATACAAGAAGGAGCCGTTGATACCTATAAATGAGGGAGTCACTTTGTGCAAAGGGGATAATATACAATGTTGTGAATTGGACACAGAACTGAATACATACATCTATTTTTATTGATATGATGGTAGATCCTTTCTCGCTGCATTCATATCTCTTCCACATCAATGGGATATACTATATCTAATAAATAATATTAATAATAAGTAATCTCATAGGAAAAATACATGTAGCACAGAAGCGGACATGCACACAGACACTATAACACGATGAAAATGCTTGCTCTAAGGCCACATCAGCAAGCCCTAACGCATACTGAGTAGCCAAAGTGAGTTAGTCGGTCACGCATGAGCCTCAGAGGCAGGTTACGTGACAATCGTCGTGATGAGTCCAATCTGCAGAGAAAAAAGGGCTTTAATTTCTTTCATTGCAGTGCTTTGAAGTTTAGTACCTTTACAATGACACACTCATAAAATAACTACTATCTATACCACATATCGACCAAGGGAAATAGCACAATATTAAATAAACAGAGACTGCAATGCTCACCAGTGCCTAAGAGTTTATGGTGTGGAAAAGAATCACAGATCGGCAGATGAAAAAATGTTCAGAGAGAAGGCTGTGGTTGTCTCTCCCTTCTTAGCTGCAGCTTTGACTATGTATTGCCCGACATCCGTTGGCAGGCAAGATGGGATGGTAAGTGAAAATACCTTATCATCTTTCTGGAACTTGAAACGGGGTGAGGACTCATCGATGGGTTTGCCATCCTTCACCCAGGTCAGCTTGAGAGGCTCTGTTTCAAAACCAATACTGAAGCTGGCTGACTTCTCTTCTGCAACTGTCTGCGATTTTGGGAACTTCTTAACGGCTGGCTGTTTCTTCTCCTCACCAGGGACTGGAATATTTGAGAAAATTAAATGGCTGATATCATGATAGAGTAAATGATTTGCTAGGATCAAGAAAATCCATGTGGGCCTAGCAACTTAATCCATAGGACTTGCTGAGATACCATAAAACTAAAGGTGTATGGTGAAAAAAGTATAAACAGTATATGTGGGACATATAGATATTAACAATTATAGAACACTGAAGTAAAATTCATCATAAACAGATCAGAGAAGCAGATCCTGGGAAATACTTACTTAAAACATTTATTGTGCATGTGCTGAATGATTCACCAATATCATTGAAAGCCTCGCAAGTGTAGGTACCTGCATCCTCAGGGAAGATTTCAGCAATCTTCAGGAGGTATGTTTCACCTTCAGTGACATACTGGAAGTCCTTAGAGGGCTTGATTTCCTTCTCGTTGTGCAACCAAACCACATCAAACTTGGTAGCACCTCCGATTTTGCACTTGAGCGTGTGAGGGGTACCATCTTGCACTAATTCTGAGACGAGGTGTTCAACGATTCTTGGTATCTTGTCACCCTGGCCTCCCTTGCCATTAACTTGTTGTTCCATGGGAGTAATCTTGAGCACACAGGATGTTTCTGCTGTGCCTAAGGAATTGGTGGCTTTACAGACGTACTTGCCTTCATCCTCTGGGAACACCTCGTTAATAGTCAGTGAAGCCAGGCCTTGGCGGTACTTGAGATCAATGATGTCTGAGGAACTTAAGGGCTCACCATTCTTGAACCACGTGACTTGGGGTTCTGGATCACCCTTGACTGTACATTTCAGGCCCAGAGCTTCACCATCCTTAATATTAAGCGTTGGGGGTAGTTCTCCAGAAAATCCTGGGGGGCCCATCAAAGAGTCATCTGGAGGCACTACAGGAGAAATAAAGATAAGTTAGAGCATGGTTTTATCTTAGGCCATCTTAAATTGTGAAATCTCTGATAAGTATTACAACAGCAAATATTAAATTTAATGACAATTGTTGGTGCATTTCCTAGATTTCCCTGGTCTAGTATACAGATATAAGAAAGTTTCTGAAGTTGAAATGGATCATTACAAATTAATCATGAATAAATGCAAGATGCCAGGGATTGAAGGGCTCCTTAGGAGGCTAAGCAAGTGGTATAATTAAGTAAGGCTGAAAAAGATGAGGTCTTTAATACCTGGATGCTAATTCATGCTTGATAAGACTCTGAAGGGAATTTAGAATAAGATGGAATGAAATATCTAGTCATATCATTTTAGAATTATCTTTGAAAGTAAGGCCACATTGAAGTACTGAAGCCCAATTAACGTCTAACTTAGGACAGCCAAGTAATATTGATGCAAGGATGCTAAAAACAGTTACTTCTGGTTCCTTGACTTTAAACTTACATTCAAGCTCCTTAGTGGCTGAACGTGATCTTGACGTCGTTCCTGTCGAGTCTTGCCTCTTGCCATAAGGTTTGAGAGTTCTCTTGGACCCTGATGTCGCCGTCGCTGAGGACGAGGAGGTTTCAACTTTGGTGGATACTTTGGCTTCTGACTTGGAGCTTGCACTGCTGCTCGTTACGGCGATGGTGGCAGCAGACTGCAGAATGGAGCAGGTAGGATGGTAGTAGTGTCATTAGTGGTAGTAGTAGTAATGGTAGTAGTGATGGTAGTAGTCACAACAGTAGAAAAAATAGAAGGCAAAATGCTAATTTTGGTAGTTCTACAATACTGGGGACATTCATCAAAGTGGGGAAGTCACAAGAGTTTATGTGTCTAATGTAGTTTGAGAGTGATGTAAGTGACGAAGGATATACTACAGAGTAATACAAAATTTGTGAAGAATGACTCGGTTTACCATCACTGTGAAGAGTTGCCAGAGGGCATTAATATCATCGTACTCAAAAGCCACTACAGATGATATAATGCACTGCAACGCAGTATTTTACCTTTGACTTATGGATCTGCTCCTGACATAAAATTTATACCTAAATACTTTCTGAGTTAAGTTGTGTTCAGCATGAGATAAAACTGACATATATTTCTTAATAAGGGTGGACTGTCTGTGGGTGAAATATAACTGATATATTTCTGTATCTGAAGGTTGGGTGTCCATCAATATAAAGACAGATTAGTCTTTCAGTGGTTCTTGATAATGAAATTATTGAGCTAAATATCAAAATAAAAAATGTAATGTGACACTTATTTACTAATTTACAGTGCCACATGTATTGTTAGCTTCTCGAGATCAACTGAAAGAATAGAAGAAGGGAGTGAGAAAATAAAACAAATGATTTTTAAGTTGACGAGTAAAACATATACACAGATGTTAAAACTGAACATCTATAAAACAAGAAATCTAGTTGCAACTAATATATTATTGCCTCTTGAGACCTATAACGAAGAACTGCTCGGTGTCGGATTCTGCTGAGAAGAATTCAAGAAGAAGAACCAATGGAATTTGAAGCTGTATTTTCAATGCCATGTTTAGGTTAACAGCTCTGTTTGATATAGTGAGATGGAATTTAGAATAGGACTTACATACTAATCATTTGAATATATTCATCAGACAATGCACGTAATAAAAACCTTACAAGTTTTATGAAAGAAACTATCTGTCGGATGTATGCTTCAGTGAAATACATACTTATGAGAATGATAAACATTAATCGATCGGCATTCTTCTAATGAAGAAAAGAAAAAACTCGGGGATGCCATATAAAAAAAAAAATCTATATAAAACTCGAGAACATTAGAACTTAGGATGGGGGAGCGGGCATCATTCTCAGAAACGTCAACAAGCATTCTGGTTCTGGGCAGATATTGAACGTCGTTCCAACAGGTGTCACATTCGGCTGAACTACGTACGGTTGTGTTCACTGGACATTTCGGCCATCACTGGGCGGGGTTCATTCGGAGAAGGGACGCTAAAGTTCCCGCCAAAAAGCTAGCTGAGAGGGAAGCGCGTGTCCGAATGTTCAGGGTGTTAGTGTCTGGCAATGCAAACCTACTTCATCACTTGTTAAAGTCATCATTATCATCATTGCATGGAATTTGGGGGTGGGAAGGGTTGGATTTATCCAGAAATCACAGCTGAAATGTATAGAGTTAACACAACCGCGAATTATGTGACAAAGGGACCAAGCGTCCAGAGCTCTTATGGACTTCTTCAGCTGCATCAGGATAGGATGGTTTCCTCCACTACCACTTCAATCTGTTGTTAAAGGATCAGCTATAGCCATAAACGATAGCTCAGATAGATGAGCTTTGAAGAGAAAGTTGGTAAGTCCAATAGAATTTTTTTTTTTTTTATTACGACATTAATAAAAAGCAGCTTGGATTTACTTAGCAGATAGGCTAAGGAGGGAAGTAGACTGACGACGAAAACACGAAACTAGGATTTAAATATTATTTGAATTGCTAAATGACCTTAAGCTATTTTTTTTTTTTTTTTTTTTTTTTGCAGAAATCAAGATGATTAGAAAATTGTGTTAATTGCGTATACTCATATATGTACACGAATTCACATATAAAGGGTTGCAACAATTCTAAAGAAAAAAAGTTAATAGGGATAACAAGTTGCGAATAAACCTATAATATCTTGGTGTTACAATAAGCATCAAAATGATCATTGTGTTATTTAACAGCAGACAAGGCAGAAGAGCATGATTTAAAAATGCCCAATAATTGCGAGTTTTATTTAGCTTAAAGTGGTAAACATGCATAAAAAAATATGATCTTTCCAACTTAATGATATCAGTAATCATAACTACCTGTGGAATATATTAGCTCACGCATTACCTTATTCACACCTTTGAAACATTCGTATGCTCATACTCTCTCTAGATAATAAATTCTCTTACATCTTTACTTTTAGATTGTAAAAAATATTCTCATACTCTCGATTGAAATATTTCACCCAAAATCTCTCTCTCTCTCTCTCTCTCTCTCTCTCTCTCTCTCTCTCTCTCTCTCTCTCTCTCACACACACACACACCTTATTCAAAGATATTATCTTTCTCTCCAGTGAAATGTTACCCATATCCTCTCTCTCACTTTCTCCAAAGATAAAATCTTTCTCCTTATTAAAGTACTCTCTCTCTCTCTCTCTCTCTCTCTCTCTCTCTCTCTCTCTCTCTCTCTCTCTCTCTCACCTTATGTGTTGAACTGAAGTAACTGGAGGAGGAACTTGAATCCTCGACTCTGATGGCTGGAGTAGGTGGTGGTGGCATATCTTTGATGGTGGTCTCAAGGTACCTTCGGTCTGCAGAGGTCAAAGGTTAAGCCAAGGGCAAGGGGTCAAGAGCATTAGAGGTCAAGGATTATGAAAGGGCGTCGGGTGCGAGGGGTAGTGGAAGTGGGAAAGGGCAAAGAAGACCTATATTAATATAATTCATATTAATATAATTTTCCTTACCATCATTCATGGCGTTCTCTTTATATCTTCTCTACATTTTTAACAATGTCAGCTATAAGTAATGGTAGGTGATAACCATATATTGATATTTAATATCTATTATTTGAGCCCAGAAAAAAAAGTGTTTTACCTCTGATATGGATGTTTCATTCATTTCATTCTAGAATTCTGATTTAATTATTCTCAGTAAAAAAAAAAAATCCATTAAATAATCGAGAAGAAAATAACTGAATGTTAATTTTTCAAATGGGTCTCATGAAACATCACACACAATTATCTAAAAATATACATATTTTGTCTTTCTCCCATGAAAATATAAAAAAAGTAAAAAACTTATATACCAGTCGTCCAGCTTCAAGTTTGAAATTAAAGTTATCACAGGCAATAGTTAGTATCAGTGTTACAAAATGAAATTGATAAAGTTTTGGATATCAATATCTACAAAATGCAATCTGTAGATTTTCATATCTTATAACTAATTGAGCAAAGATACTAATGCTTGATCTGTAGAGATGATATTCAAATGGAAGTAATTTTTGGGGTGCTACTTAATCATAAATAGAGGATATATAAGTATATGCAACCGTACCTTATCTATGTAAATATATGCATTTAATAGGAATAGAAATATATCACTGGATGAAAAACTGCCAGCAATAATTGTAAACTACAAAAATGCTACTCATAACTTAGGATTTAAAATAGAAATATATCGCTGGGTTAAAAACTGCCTGCAATAATTGTAAACTACAAAAAATCTAACAAAATTGGTACTCATGTAGGAAGGCCTATTTCTAAAACAGATAAAAGATTAAGAGGAAAAAAAAAAAAAAAAATAGAAATTCTTAAAAAATTCTAAAACTTGAGATAAATCTCATCATTAGTATACAGAAGGATAAGCTACACTGTTAAAAAATTGCCGGAAAAAAAAACGGTAAATGCCTGGCAACATTTATTCCAGGATTTTTACCGTTTTAAAAACGAATATATTGACGGAAAGGAGTGATATTATGGTCACCAACCCGTAAAAGATAATAACAAAGTAAGGTAAAATTACGGTCGCCTGTATTTGACTGAAATACGTCCGAGTATCATATTCTTTACTGAGAATTTCCGATTGAAGTTACGGTTTTTAACAGTGTAGCTATATTTAAAAGTTATCTTAGCAGGTGAAAATAAAAATAAACAAGACTTAGAAGCTAAGTACAGTGATAATTAGTTTTAACACTGGTAGCCAGTATTACAAAATGATAGACAGTATTACAAAATACAGTAATCCATGCAGTTAGGGGAGAATTATCTAGAGTGTAAAATGGTGATTCCTAGCTTCTAACTATATTAAACAGTTGGTATATAAAGGTATGTCTTAAAAACAGAAAAGGGAAAATTAAGAAAAATACTCTACTTGAAAACAATTGGGTATGAAGCGAAATATTATGAATGGATAATTGATTTATTAATTCCAAAGGAAAATAATTGTTATTGAATTACTTAATAAAAACGTAAGAATATTTTGAGTGATCGAGTTTTTTTTTATCAAGAAAATATCTTCAAAAGAAAGGATAGTCTTTCTAAAGACTTTATGGTAATGAAAACTATTTTTTTTACATTATAAGAAAATTAGGTATTGAAAAATTACTGTTTTCATCTTTTCCAAAAATTACATATTGAAAAATTACCGTTTTCATCTTTTCCAAAAATTACAAATTGAAATATTACCGTTTTCGTCACTTCCAAAAATTATATATTGAAAAATTACCGATTTCATCTTTTCCAAAAATTATATATTGAAAAATTACCGTTTTCATCTTTTCCAAAAATTATATATTGAAAAATTACCGTTTTCATCTCTTCCAAAAATTATATATTGAAAATTTACCCTTTTCATATTTTCCCAAAATTAGATATTGAAAATTTAAGAAGAAATAATAAAAGAGAATTGTTAAATCTAATATTATTAGCTCATTACAGTTGAATAAAAATACCCTAGGAAAGGTTAGAGTTTAGTAACAATCTAAGAAAAGTAAATAATAAAGAATAAAATAAAACTAAGCTAGGCTGGACAAGTAATCAAATCTTCACCATAAGTATTTTATGGGGGAATACCTAAGTCTTAAAGGGCTTAAAATCTCCTAACACATAAGACAATAATCAGATATGAAACAATGAACTCAAAGGAATCCTTCTTCCTTGAATAGTTCACATTAATAATAGGTCATGTACGTGTGTACATCTTCACGTATTTATACATATGATATTAATATACACTGCAAATAGCAATGGATGAGTAGAACCAACATGGAATATGAATTCAAATTGCTCTTTGAATTAGAATAGCTCAAAGGAAATGGGAGCTCAGTTGATGTTGGTAAAAATTATGATTATCAAACTACATCACATAAACTTAATTCTTATTTATAACTATAGCAAAGGCAGAGTTGGAATAACTGCCAAATTTCTTGGAATACTAGCAATGAATTGTGTTACTAAATTGCCAAGTTTCTTAATGCACCAATAGTTAAATTTATAAACAATAATAATTGTTATATTTCCTGAACTAAAATGGAATACTTAAATTGATAGATCGTTTATTTTTTTTTTTTAATTTTGGCCTTCATTAGCTGATTTCATTTCCATATTGATCTTACTCACAATTTTACAAATACAGTCAACACACAACTAAGATAACTATAGCAAAACATTCATCATAATACATCAATTAGAAATGTTGTCACATAATTTTACAAATACAATCGACACACAACTAAGATAACTATAGCAAACATTCATCATAATACATCAATTAGGAATGTTGCTTATGGATAAAAAAAAAAAAATAATTTGGGGAGGGGGGTAGGTCAAGGTCAATAATGTTAGGTCAAGCATGAATTATTACCTTCCGTGGATAGATTCTTTAGTAGATTGGTCTGTTCCGGAGTTACCTCCACGCCTTTTTGGGGAAATTGTTTAAAAAGTAAGAAAAGACAATCGTGTTAATGAAGCAGTGGTCATGTGAATGAAGTGCTCTGTTAACTACTATGTTTTTTTTTTTTGTCTTCACAGGGGGTTTGGGGGGGAGAGGGGAGGGGGTTGGAGGGGAGAATCTCTTTGCTAGAGGGCTGAGGGGTTCGTGGGGGGTGGTAAGTCTATGTGATAGGAAAGAAAGAGAAAAGAAAAATTACGATTTACAGATGGAAACATGCTAGTTGCATTCGTCATCTTTTCACATGTCACTGGATAATACTCGTTTAGCCACTTTGCAAAAGACTAATAAACAAAAGACTAAAATAAATAAAAGACTTAAAATAAAAGACTAAAAACTGAAATTTTAATTTACGATACTATAAAATGAAAGAAGAAATCTCTCCTACTTTCATTCTTTCTCTTAGTGACATCCAACGAGTATTATATTTAGAGAAATATGTTTTTTTTTTTTCGAAATAAATTTTTATGGCCACATATAAAAAAAGGAAACTAATTATACAGAAATGAAAATATTGAAATTTTGTAACTAGCGAAAAATAATTAGAAACGATAAGAATAGAACTACTCATTTGTACAAAATTTTGAAAAAAAAATAACTATAAAGAGAAGGAAGTAATTAAGTTTCTTTGAATGAATTTGCTTCTACATGTATGTATGTACAGTATGTATGTCAATATCTATACACACGTATATATTTACATTTATGCATATATATATATATATATATATGCTTTATATATATATATATATATATATATATATACATATATATATACATATATATATGTATATATATATATATATATATATACAGTATGCACCTGCATCTTGTGTATGTTTGACTCTACAAAGCCTTGATGATAATTTCTACAAGTAAAAGTAAGTTTGCCATTTAAAAACTATAATTTCTACAGAAGACTTAAAAAATTATATTACAAAAGAAATCAAAATGATCAGCATTTCTAAATCAGTGTGACATGTCATTCATTAATATTCCTGATGAAGATGATGGGAGTGGGGTGAAAGACTTTAGAACATTTTTTTTTCTCTCTTTTTCAGCGTATGGTTAATAGTTGCTTCGTCCGCAGCGGAATCAGTCAATAACCATAGCCCTTGAATACGGTTTATTAGACGATTCGCTCGGGTAATACATTAAACAAGTATTATTTTCATTCAAATGTCAGGCAAAGCTCACGCTAGAAGCAACGGTTAGCTACTCTAAGATACGTGGAAAAAAAATAATGGATATTAATAATGCCATTTTTTGTTTGCAAATCGCTCACGTAGCGGATACCAAAAAAAAAAAAATTAAATTGTAATGGTCAATGCAAAATGGCTTCTCACGATGCAGTTTTATGTTACAACCGGAGTGACATCAACATCTACAGCTCACGTGTTGTCAGACTTGCAAATCGCGAATAGGTTCACAGGATTCGCGAAGAGAGAGGAGCTGGGAGAGACTCGAACGCCCAAGAACGTGACTCAATATAAAATAATTTCTTTTGATCCCAAAAAATATGACTCATTCTAATCATTAGACTTTAACATTTTTTTAACTGAATCTTTATTCATATATCTTCCTATGTATTATTACTTATCTTAGAAAGATATATGGCACCAGTGACTGGCGTGATGTGTTATATCCAGGGTTATAATTTACTTAGAGGGAATAGGATATATATAACTCCCAGATATACTACATCACCGTGTCTCTTTTGGGCACCAAAAACGGTCCCTCGTTATCCGCGCTCAACCCTCGCTTATCGCGCCCGAGTGAAACATATCCGCGTTTGAGGCCGTAGACAGCTGTCATCTCACGATTTTACCTGAGAAATTGAGGCCTGACATCAGAGAGGATTGCTCGGCCTGTTCGATCTCCGTGGCCTTTGTTGAGAGAGATCGAGAAACTAGGTTGAAAAATTGTCTGTTCTTGTACCAAAGGAAACAGATCGAAAAAAAGTAAGCAGAGCACCAGCGGGAAGCTAAAGCTCATGACAGATATATATAGGTTGAGAGAGAGAGAGAGAGAGAGAGAGAGAGAGAGAGAGAGAGAGAGAGAGCAGAAAACTCTTCCTCCAGATTAGTTTTAGTAAATTCATTGTGCCATTTTCTTGAATGTCCTCCAGACAGTACAGCCAAGACTCGAAGTCTTATAAGGCTGTGTGGGTCGTTTTTATAGAGTTGATTAATTTTACTTCCGAATTTTATTTAGAATAAGTAAGGTAGTAAGAGATGGATTTAGCATAATTCTTTTAAATGAAAATGATAGAAATGGCTGTACTAAAAGAATAATGCTGGATGAGAAGGTAATAGAACCACTTATTAATCGCAAAGACGGATAGTTTTATACAAATATTTGGGACATTAGGCAAAATTGATATAATGAATTCTTAATAGAATATCAATGTCCGCAAAAGGTGATCTAAGAGGAAGACTATCGTATCAGAAATAGAATTAATGAACCTTAAGCGGTAATATTTCTACTGTTTACGACGACATCTACAACGCGAACATATCAATCGTGTCGTCGTATCTGATATAAATTCAAAACAATTAACAGTTATTTAGTTAGTCTTATCTCTATTTAGTTTAAAGTTAAGATTGTGAAATCCACCACAATATTTGATTTAACATGGAATTAAGAAGAGCAAGATTAGAGACATCTATAACAATTCAAAGTTATCGTGTTAAACACTGCATATCCTGTACAATGCAGTTGGTATAAGCGTGTGAGCTACAGGACGAGACCGAGGTCAAATAATGACTGATTAAATTGATTAAAGTTGATTTACAGGTAGTGTTATTGATCTCGTCCTCTATGAGAATTCTTCTGTGAACGTATTGCAGTGGAGTTAGGATTCGTCTGTTGACGTATTGCAGTGAAGTTAGAGTATTGAAGCAACAAATGCAAGCCTTGCCCTAGACGCGACGGACTTGATTAGCTTGGTGTAGTTTTTTTAATGGAAATGAGAGATAAACTGAAAATAAACCTATGTAATGAATGCCAGGAATAAATAGGAGGTTTTGGAGTCACGTAAACCATTTCGGATTTTACTCTTCTTAGAGAATATTACAGAAATTTACACAATTTAACCGAGCGTGGAGTCCAGCCTGATGGCTTGATCTAAAATATCGTCTAATACCTGATGCCTGATTGAAAAATGTCTAAGAAAACCTCCTATTTACCTAAATTCAATGCTCTTATTTTAAATATAATATATAAATAAATAGTTCTTAATCGTTTTATGTACATGTTAGTGTGCTGTTCCTTGTAAAGCAAGATTAAAAAAGTTTGTAAATCAAAATTAGCATTACGTGTTATTTAAAAGTACATTACATTGGTAACAAGACTGTGATCTGTTTGTTTGAGTTTAATCTATTTGATATATTCAATTACAAAATTTTATTTCCTATTGTGTGGCAATGCAGTTTCAGTATAGCAATGTAAACAATATGAAATTGATATAAACTGTACATTGTATTTCTGTAAGATTTTAAGCGATAGAAAAAAACTACTAAGTGGCCTAGAAACTCGTGCTTACCTTCTACTATGACAACACAAGAGGTCTCATCCATTCCAAGAGGATTGGAAGCCACGCATCTGTATTTGCCAGAATCTGAGGGTTTGCAGTTGACAATCTCCATGGTGACGACGCCGTCAGCGTGGGACATGGAATAGTCGGACTTGGAGAGCTCCTTGGCACCCTTGAACCATTTGACTGTGGGGACTGGCTTGCCGGACAGACAGCAGAGCAGTTTGCAAGTCTGGTGGCACTGGATAACGCGAGGACGTAGCAAGAAAGTGAAGCTTGGTGTGCTGTCACTCTCCTCCTGCCACATCTTGTACGATAGTGGCGCTCGTCGCCTGATGATCTGTTCTTGTGGTTTGTACTGTGGAATCTCTGGTGGTATGGCTGTTTGGGGGGGGGAGAAAAAAAGATGCATTGTCAGCATTAAAGCAACAGAGTGGATGTCACTGTTTTCTTCTGAAAGAGAGGTAATATCAATGATATATCTGGAGTTCTTTTTTTTGGAAGGTGAAGAAAAAACATTGATAATGCTATTGAAATATTCTTGTGGTTTGTACTGTGGAATCTCTGGTGGTATGGCTGTTTGGGTGGGGAGAAAAAAAGATGCATTGTCAGCATTAAAGCAACAAAGTGGATGTCACTGTTTTCTTCTGAAAGAGGGGTAATATCAATGATATATCTGGAGTTTTTTGAAGGTGAGGAAAAAAAAACATTGACAATGCTAGTACAACAAAGTGGATGTCACTGTTTTCTTCTGGAAGAAAGGTAATACTGATGATATATCTGAAGTTTTTTTGAAGGTGGGGAAAAAAATTGACAATGCTATTGGAACAAAATAGGTATACCCGAAAAATTACTGTTTTTTTTAAATTGTTTACTAAATTATGCAAGTTTCAGAGACTACCCGAAAAGGAACCTTCGGGTTCTGAAATTGTTGAAGATTTCCTAAAGGTATATTTAAAATATAGGGGATATTTTTATTACATATAAGCGTGAGGTAGTGTGTTTGCATAAAAATACCAATGCCTTCTACTGTAACAAAGATAAAATCAACGCCATTTCTGCATGACTTATGAATATTATCTTTGTCTCTCTCTCTATTGCTTTCCTTGAATTATGGATTCCTGATAGCACACATATTTAGGAATAATTATCCATCGTAATTAGTCATTAGAAAGATTACCTTGAAAATAGACCCCACTAAAGAATTGTTCGGGTCTAACTCGTTAATTTCATTTCAGTTTTCTTCAGAATCGTAGAATATATATATATATATATATATATGTATATGTATATATATATTTATGTTTATATATATGTATATATATATAATATATATATTTATATATATGAATGTATGTATGAATGTATTTATATATATATATATATATATATACATATGTATATGTATATATATACTGTATATACATATACTGTATATATATATATATATATATGTATGTATATATATATATATATATATATATAATCTAAAATATGAATAATCATCCCCTAACGCCCCACCAAAAATAAAATCCACTTACGCATGACATTCAGGAAGACAGTTCTTCTCTGGCACCGTAGGTATTTTCAGCTCGGATGATATACTCTCCACGGTCGCCCAGCTTGACACGATTAATGATGAAGGAGTAATCTTCTCCGGAATACCTCTTCATGTACTTGACCGACTGTCTGAGCTCCATGTTGTTGTGAAGCCAGCAAACGGTTGGGGCGGCCACGGCTACAATTCGGCAGGAGAACTTGACGCTCTGGCCCTCATAGGCGAAGGCGTTTTGTGGTCGAATGACAAAGCGCGGGCAGCACTGTCGTCGGTCTGAAACAAGATGGCATCGATGTGCGTTAAGTTTTGGATGTGGTAAACAAGTTGATAAGTCATTGAGTTTTCACAAGAGATATAGAATTATTTATGTCTAAGTTTTTGAAGCTGATAAACAAGTCAGGTCTTTGATCTGATAAACAAGTTGATAGGTCATTGAATTTTCACAAGTGATATCGAATCCTTAAGTTTTTGATGTGGTAAACAAGTTGATAAGTCATTGAATTTTCACAAGAGATATAGAATTATTTATGTCTAAGTTTTTGAAGCTGATAAACAAGTCAGGTCTTTGATCTGATAAACAAGTTGATAAGTCATTGAATTTTCACAAGAGATATAGAATTATTTATGTCTAAGTTTTTGAATCTGATAAACAAGTCAGGTCTTTGATCTGATAAACAAGTTGATAGGTCATTGAATTTTCACAAGTGATATCGAATCCTTAAGTTTTTGATGTGGTAAACAAGTTGATAAGTCATTGAATTTTCACAAGGGATATAGAATTATTTATTTCTAAGTTTTTGAATCTGATAAACAAGTCAAGTCTTTGATCTGATAAACAAGTTGATAAGTCATTGAATTTTCACAAGTGATATCGAATCCTTAAGTTTTGAATCTGATAAACAAGTCAAGTTTTGGATGTGGTAAACAAGTTGATAAGTCATTGAATTTTCACAAGAGATATAGAATTATTTATGTCTAAGTTTTTGAATCTGATAAACAAGTCAGGTCTTTGATCTGATAAACAAGTTGATAGGTCATTGAATTTTCACAAGTGATATCGAATCCTTAAGTTTTGAATCTGATAAACAAGTTGATAAGCCTCTGAAATATCACGAGAGCTACAGAATTATGAAAAAATGACATAATTTCCGCAAGAGATATAGAACCCTTCATGCGCAAGTTTTTTTAATATAATCAACAAGTTAAAAGGTCACTGAATTTTACAAGAGCTACAGAATTAAGATAAAAATGAGATGAACAAACTGTAGTTTATTTATTGCCTTATTTCCTCTCCTCACTGGGCTGTTTTCCCTGTTGGAGCCCTTGGGCTTACAGCATCCTGCTTTTCTAACTAGGTTTGTATAAGCTACAACCTTATTTGGAAAAGCAGGATGCTATAAGCCCAAGGGCTTCACCAGGCAAAAAGCCTCGTGAGTCAAAGGAAATAATGAAATAAGCTATATGAAAAGCAACGATAACCCACTCATCAGAAGCTTACCAAACTGTGTGTCATGTATTCTGTATTTCTCGAGGTGGAGTTTCCTGAGGGAGGAATACTCAGCCAGACGGCCGATGGGCAGAAGGAACTTCTCCCATTCCTTGTACTTGGCACGGATTTTGTCACGAATAGGAATGTATCTCATCATGTCGAATGGTTCCAGTCTAGGGGAGTAGTCTCCTCTCAGCCAGGCGTGTCTCAGGCACTCGTGGGCTGTCATACGCTTCCTGGGGGTGAAGTAAAAGCATGATTTAAAGGGGTGGCTAAAGATTCATGGCTTATTTAGCTGGCAAATTTTAAATGGAGGCTAAAGATTTATGGCTTATTTAGCTGGCAAATTTTAAATGGAGGCTAAAGATTTATGGCTTATTTAGCTGGCAAATTTTAAATGGAGGCTAAAGATTTATGGCTCATTTATCTAGCAAAATCTAAGGGGAGGCTAAAGATTTATGTCTAATTTATCTAGCAAAATTTAAGGGGAGGCTAAAGATTTATGTCTAATTTATCTAGCAAAATTTAAAGGGAGGCTAAAGATTTATGGCTAATTTATCCAGCAAAATTTAAAGGGAGGCTGAAGATTTACGGCTCATTTAGCTAGCAAATTTTAAAGGGAGGGTAAAAATCTATGGTTTATTTATCTAGAAAAATTTAAAGGGAGGCTAAAGATTTATGGCGTATTTAGCTAGCAAATTTCAAAGGGAGGCTAAAGATTTATGGTTTATTTAGCTAGCAAAATTTAAAGGGAGGCTAAAGATTTATGGCTAATTTATCTAGCAAAATTTAAAGGGAGGCTGAAGATTTATGGCTTATTTAGCATGCAAAATTTAAAGGGAGGCTAAAAATTTATGGCTTATTTAGCTGGCAAATTTTAAAAGGAGGCTAAAGATTTATGGCTTATTTAGCTAGAAAATTTTAAAGGGAGGCTAAAGATTTATGGCTTATTTATCTAGCAAAATTTAAAGGGAGGCTGAAGATTTACGGCTCATTTAGCTAGCAAATTTTAAAGGGAGGCTAAAAATCTATGGTTTATTTATCTAGAAAAATTTAAAGGGAGGCTAAAGATTTATGGCGTATTTAGCTAGCAAATTTCAAAGGGAGGCTAAAGATTTATGGTTTATTTAGCTAGCAAAATTTAAAGGGAGGCTAAAGATTTATGGCTAATTTATCTAGCAAAATTTAAAGGGAGGCTGAAGATTTATGGCTTATTTAGCATGCAAAATTTAAAGGGAGGCTAAAAATTTATGGCTTATTTAGCTGGCAAATTTTAAAGGGAGGCTAAAGATTTATGGCTTATTTAGCTAGAAAATTTTAAAGGGAGGCTAAAGATTTATGGCTTATTTAGCTAGCAAAATTTAAAGGGAGGTGGAAGATTTATGGCTTTTTTATATAGCAAATTTTAAAGGGAGGCTAAAGATTTATGGCGTATTTAGCTAGCAAAATTTAAAGGGAGGCTAAAGATTTATGGCTTATTTAGCTAGCAAATTTTAAAGGGAGGCTAAAGATTTATGGCGTATTTAGCTAGCAAAATTTAAAGGGAGGCTAAAGATTTATGGCTTATTTAGCTAGCAAAATTTAAAGGGAGGTGGAAGATTTATGGCTTTTTTTATAGCAAATTTTAAAGGGAGGCTAAAGATTTATGGCGTATTTAGCTAGCAAAATTTAAAGGGAGGCTAAAGATTTATGGCTTATTTAGCTAGCAAATTTTAAAGGGAGGCTAAAGATTTATGGCGTATTTAGCTAGCAAAATTTAAAGGGAGGCTAAAGATTTATGGCGTATTTAGCTAGCAAATTTTAAAGGGAGGCTAAAGATTTATGGCGTATTTATCTATTAAAGTTTAAAGGGATTCTAAAGATTTATGGCTTATTTAGCTAGCAAAATTTAAAGGGAGGCTAAAGATTTATGGCTTATCTAGCTAGTAAATTTCAAAGGGAGGCTAAGGATTTATGGCGTATTTAGTTAGCAAATTTTAAAGGGAGGCTAAGGATTTAGGGCTTATTTAGCTAGCAAAATTTAAAGGGAGGCTAAATATTTATGGCTTATTTATCTATTAAAATTTAAAGGGATTCTAAAGATTTATGGCTTATTTAGCTAGCAAATTTTAAAGGGAGGCTAAAGATTTATGGCTTATTTAGCTAAAGATTAACCAAAATAATATTAATTTTGCTTATTATTATCATCATCTCCTATGCTAGTTGTTTATTATATTTATATAATTCTACCACTTTTAAAATATTGTTATCAATACAACATATTTTCTACTGGAGCCTATAAAAAGTATTTGAATAAATTTTTATATCTCTTCCTCTGTTTTATAACTTTTTTTTTTTTTCATGGTATGCCTAATTCATTGAAATATATTCAGGTATGCCTTACACAAGTACATACAAAGATAAG
>NC_090761.1:71350614-71413114 GCF_036898095.1 Palaemon carinicauda | reverse complement strand
TATTTCTAAGTGCAGGGAATCTTGTGGTGCCATAATTCTCAATGGCATTGTATGTATAATTACTTGAATGAGAGCTGAAATTATCCTTGTAACTATGAAAGCTTTTCAGTGTACCAGTAGGATTGAAATCAAAGTTTTCTCCATAATCTATCCAATTATTTCTTTCAGTTGGGAATCATGTGATACCAAACTTCTCAATATTGTATCACCTATAAAAAGTGGGTGTTTTGAAAAGGTCGATAAAGCAGTAATTTAATCTATAGAAAATCTATATATACTTTAAAGGCTTCCATTTGATTTCTCCCTTAAGAGTCGTGACTGATAGATATTTACGAAAACAACTCTTCTCATTCGAAAAAAAAAGAAATGATAAATCAATATTAAAAAAAAAAAAAAAAAAAAAAAAAAAAAAAAAAAAAAAAAAAAAACGCTGTTACGCCAACACTCATTCGACTCTACTTTTTGTTAGTAATATAATCTAGAATAGATTATTCTATATAAGTCCTATTAGATACTCCAAGATTGAGTGATGCATATTGTGACAGGTGAAATGGTTGAAATTATATTCTCATGTTACGTAGTTAGTTACCTTTAGGAAAGTGTCATTTGAAAGAAAGCGAGATAAACAGGTAGAGAGAGATTCATTCTTCTTACTTTATATGACGAAAAGAATTATTTCGTTAGCAAAGTCGTCAACGTGAAATGTAAACCACATTAGGTATGTTCAAAGGATGCGTGGCATCTTGATATCATGCTTTGAAAAGCAATATGAATAAGCAAGCAATTTCCAAATGAGAAAATAATAATTTTTAAGCAAAATGTGGTTTCCAATTTCCAATACAAAATCAATTCGAGTTTTAGAAGTGTTGCAGCCTATAATAAATTTTGCAAAGAATACTCAAAGAAATACTATTCCTAAAGTATTTTATTTTTCCTTGTTTCCTTTCCTCACTGGGCTATTTTCCCTGTTAGAGCCTCAGGGCTTATAGCATCCTGCTTTTCCAACTAGGGTTGTAGCTTAACAAGTAATAATAATAATAATAATAATAATAATAATAATAATAATAATAATAATAATAATGATTAAAACGTTATAATCTGTTAGACTGCAAAACAAAAAATAAAACTTGTCTAAAGCAAAACTAGTAAAATCCGTTATGCTGCAACAAACATTAAGTTTTTCTGAAATAAAACTAGCAAATTTGATGAAACCAAACTTGGAGTATCTTCAAGTCCTTTTGGAAGAAAACGTGCGAGTTAGTGAGGGGATATAGTGGGTCCTAGACACATGTAAATTGCTGTAGTACCTATGAGAGTGAATTAATGAAGAAAGTCATATTTTGTTTAATCCTTTCTTTTTTTTTTCCTTCTCTTGGAGGGCTGGGGTTTTGACCTTGGGTGCATGTAACCTAGGTAAGCTATAAGCATATATATATATATATATATATACATGTATATATATGCAGATATATATATATATATATATATATACATATATATATAAATACATATTACATATATTACATACATACAATATTCATATACATATACATATATATATATATATATATATATACAGTGAAACCTAAAAAATAAATATTCTTTCTATTACTGAGGATGAGGATAAGTTATTTTACAAGAGATATGTCAAGAATACTAGAGTAGCAGAGCGCCTTTTTTTCTCTTTTTATAAAATAAACTAAAGACAATCACCATTCGTGAGAGCTAAATGAACAAAAGTATAAAAAAAATAGGAGAATTGCATATGAATGTCACGTATTACGAACCTTGGTATAATGGTTCATCAAATTCGATTTCCCTATCGCACATGATTTTCTCCGGTCTGATGCCTGAAGGGAGAACAACGATAAGAGAATGCTTTTAATACAGACCCCTTCTTCTCTGGCTGCCAACTAATGTTCACACAGGCCTACTACACATGAAAAACACACTAAGGATCATTCACTTTGGCTAAGAGAAGTGAACCATTTTTGCACGACTGTCGTGTTGCCAGTACGGCTTCCAGTACTCAAAAGATTCACTTTGGCTGAGACAAGTGATATTTTTTGGTATGACTGTCCCGTCACCACGATGGCTTCCGGTACGCAAAAGATTCACTTTGGCTAAGACAAGTGATATTTTTTGGTACGACTGTCCTGTCACCAAGATGGCTTCTGGTACACAAAAGATTCACTTTGGCTAAGACAAATGAGATTTTTTGGTATGACTGTCCCGTCGCCAAGATGGCTTCCGGTACACAAAAGATTCACTTTGGCTAAGACAAGTGATATTCTTTGGTACGACTGTCCCGTCACCAAGCTGGCTTCCAGTACTCAAAAGATTCACTTTGGCTAAGACAAATGAGATTTTTTGGTATGACTGTCCCGTCGCCAAGGTGAGTTACGGTATTTCAAAAGGCACGTATCTGCTGCTCAAAACTGATAAGTGGTGCACTCACTGAATCAGTCTTTGAGAATTTTTACTGTGCCTTTTATTGGCTTCAGTTCAGTCTTGGAAATAAGCAAGAGAAGACTTGATTGTGTTCTGACAAGGACAGTCTATCATGATTTGTCTCTTGAGTCACTTCGTTACGATGACTAAAGATAGGGAACGGCTAGAACTAAGTGAGAGAGAGAGAGAGAGAGAGAGAGAGAGAGAGAGAGAGCTATGAAGGGGAAGGCAAGAGGTGTCTTTTCCCAAGCTTCCCTTTTCTGCTTGTCTCATAAGCTTAGCTCCCTTTCTTTGGTAGTACTCTTACCATTTGCCATTCATGAAGGAATGTTGCTTCAGCAAGTTTGTACAGTTTTCTGAATGTGGTTAAGGGATTATTTAGGTTATGTGATTTAATATGTGCATGATTTGGTTTTGTTAGATGTCATGAGGTGAAATGGAAAGTGTTAATGATCATTTGCAAGAACTACATAAAATAGGCATCAAATATGCAGTAATACTGTTACTCCATCTACATATCTCACATAAAAGTTGAATTATATGACAAAAATGTACACAATGCAAGTACCATTGTGGGGCTGTAAAATCAGCATTTCCTTGGACTGCATAATACAACAACAGTGAGCACCAGTCTCTGAAGAATTTCTTTCAAAGATTATTAGTGATCTTCAAGTGGGACAACACTTACAAATCATTCTATTCTTAAGAGTACATGTAAATTTCTTCAAGCAACTTTTCTTTTGTCTCAATAAAAATCTGTCACTTAAGAATTATTGTCAAATGTTTCCTCATTCCATTTGGTAGTGGAACCTCTTGGCCCATTTAATAAATGAAATTGAATTGCTTAATCCTGATGGTGTTACGGGTATATGATAACACATTTGGATAGTATGGCACAGCATCATAAACAAAGGGAAAGTGAAGTGTTAAAATAGTCAACAACTGAAAATGGGAATCTGAGGAATGTCTGACTGTGAGCATACTTGACGACACTGTCTCATTAAAATGAAAAAATGAATGAAATGCTCATGCCATCCAACAAATCCCTGATATTACGTGACACTTATACCATTTATGTAGTTGTGATATCCTTATCACAGTTGAATGTAAATACATTTACTAAACCATGTTTTTAATAGGACTTTTCTTAAGAGTAGACTCATTTCAGATAGAATATTATAAAAATTCCATGTGGGTAAGTAAGTTAGCAACAGGTTGTCTTTAGAAAATTATTTCTTTTGTATGAGTGGAGTAATTTGTTAAAGAGGCTAAAGAAAATATTTTTTTTTATTGAATATGTGTGACAAATAAGTATAATGGCCTGCAAGTTCTATGACTGATTAAATGAAGAGTTTCTGATGTAAGGTTAAAAAACAGATAGAGTAAGAATATGAAGGTATCAGATAGACATTAACGAAGTTCAGATTAGCAATCAAATTAATTTTGCAAGGTAGAATATGATTTTAAGAGGACAAAAAGGTCTTGATATTTAATATAATATGTGCCACCATTCACTAAGAATGAAGCTTTGAAAATGTACTAGAACAATAAGATAAAGATTGAAATAATACAGTAAAATATAAAATAATTATAAAAAATGAAAGCAACTGACAACTGCAAAATTGCCAAGAGTATAGGATCATATAATTAATTTTGATTGTAGCTCCTGAACTTCGGAATGTATTGAAAAGAGTTTAAGAAAGATTTAAAAGCATTCAGTTAAGCATTAAGCTTAAGGATAAAAAAAAACTATCAAAATATGTGGTAAAACTAAGGAAATCATGCAATGAAACAAAATAAAAAAAAAAACCAAGTTGGCAACCATGAGAAATGACGTGTACAGTACAGAAAAAAGTAAATAAAAATAGTTTAAGACCATCTCTGAATAAGTCGTAAAAGTCAGTGTTTAGACTTTTAAATGCCTCATTCAGAAAAAATGGCCAGCATACTTGTTTTTTAGCTTAAAAAATCTAAATTTAAGATACAAAAATAATTAAGCTTATGTGCACTGAGTTTGAAAAGGTAATAGTCTATGTAGATATAATTACTATCAGATTCTTATCATTATTATTGAAAAAGGATTAAAAAAAATCAAAGACTTAAAACTGAACATCAGAACTCTCAGGAATGGAAAGTATGAAGACATTAGAAAAAAATAAACTAAAGTAAAAATTTCGAGATTATTTCAGCCATCTAAGTAAACTGGAACGAAATAAAATCAAAGGAGAATGTAACAGGAGGAAGATATATGTTGAGTTATCATGAGAGAATGAAGATAAAAGTTAGCAAGAATCATTAGAAATTTGACTCCGTTTTGACGATATGCTATGATAAGCATGTGTGGTTGGACGCAGGCATTCCGTGCACACCCCACTCTGAGGGAGTACACCCTGTCATACCTTTTCTGCGTGGCAAGTTCTTGTGTTTAGCACTCAACCACTGCCATCTCCACTTAGACTACCTGATTCATTACTCGACAGGCAGTAAGAGTGTGCCAGGGTGCATTTCCTCAGAATGAGGCGTGCTAGTAACTCCTGCGTCCAACTATAGTTTAGTGTTTTTGATGAAGGGTTGTCTAATGTATTAATTTATATTGATGTATAAAGAACAGGAAATATTCATAGGGGAAAGGGGAATAAGATAGTAAACCCAAGAGAATGAAATAAATCACGTTCGAGAGAAGGAAGGTTTGAAAAAAAGTAAGTGACAGTAACTAACCAGTAATATTGCAGGTACATTAATTGATAGCAAGTGAAAGACATCCTTGAGATGAGCAAGTTAATGCAATAAGGTTAGTAACAGTGTTTTAGTCGCACATTAGTGTGTCATTGTTTTATTCTTGTTCTCTTGCAACAATTATACCAATTCCCTATGTGGGGTAAGCGGATAAGTTGTAAATGAAAATACATATTTTTGGAATGGTAATGTAAATTCCAACATGAAGTAGATACAGTGCTGGAGATCTAAGCTTTGATAGCGTTTGGTTATTGTGGACTGAATGTTTACTGTATTGCCTGCATGATTAGTTACTTTGAACATGGGATAACACTTTGCTTAAGATCCTTGTGCTAATTTGTCCCATCCTGAAGAGTAAATTCCCTCATTGACACTTCTGTGCTCTATTTCATATAGCCAAAAGAAAGGCTGTAGATCTATTTGAATTATGAAAGTACGCTTCAGTTTACCATTGACTTAAGTGCGCTCTTGCTACGTAATGTACTTTCCTGAATTCAGGGTCGTTCATAGGGTTATCGAGACACCCCACAGGGTAAGAGAAGGGGTTGAGAGAAAGTCACTCACCCAAGTGGATGATGTTCTTTTCGTGCATGTGTTTGACACCCTCACATATCTGTCTCATGTAGTTTATGACTTCTGCTTCAGACATGACGTATCCTTCGGCAGTAATGCGTTCAAAGAGTTCTCCTCCAGACAAGCTGTAAATAGTGAGAAGACAAAAATTTTAATATTCAACATCATAGGCTAATAATAACTCACCATATCCACCTTAAGTCCAATATCTGTGATTGGATATTTTCCTCTTCATTTGAATCTTAACTGTAAACTATGACTCGTCATTTACTGTACTTACAATTCGAAGATCAGGACCATTTCATCGTCATCCTCAAAGGCATCATGGAGGTTGATCAGCTTAGGATGATGAAGGTGATTCATGATATCAATCTCCTTACGGATCAACTCCTTCTCCATAGCAGAGGCCACGGGAATAAATTTGGCAGCGAAAATGTTTCCTGACTTGCGTTCTCGGCAGCGGTGAACAACGCCAAAGGCTCCAGTACCAATCTCTTCAAGGATGTCATAGTATTCATAAACAGAGTCGTGCTTGATGTCAACGGGCTGTGGTACATATTTGGAATACACGTCGAAGACAAACTTGTCATAGTCGTCGACGCTCTCCTGTCTACCGCGGATCTTCTTTCCAGTCTCATCAAACTCATAGACCCTCTTCTTTGGTTTCTTGACCTTTGGTGCAGGAGTTTCTACAACACTTGTGACTGGTGAAGGATCGGATCTTCCATAGACATTTTCAGCGTATATTCTGAATTGGTACTGGTGTCCAGGGCTAAGTCCCTTGATCTGAGCAGTTGTCAAACGAGTATTTGTGCACTTGATCCAAGATTCCATAGGCAGCTCACGCTTTTCAATGATGTAGTTATTGATATTAGCACCACCATCCCAAGCTGGTACTTGCCAGGAAAGAACACATTCAGTGCCCAAAACACTTTCAATCTTTGGCAGACGAGGTGGATCAGGACGATCTGCAAAGGAAACGGAAATTCTAATGACTTACATTTTGTAAAATATCTTGTTTTATACTTTCTTGCAAAAGAGTTAATTATAAATTGTTATTATGAACTCTACATGAATAGTAAATATCTAACAGCTGTTTTCTTTAAAATTATTGGAAAAGTGCAAAAGAACAATAGAAAATTCTTTAATTATGCAATAACAACAAAGTACCTTAAATTCTTTCATAATGCTCGTCTTTTAGTAATAATTCCTTTAAAAATCAATTATTCTTTACTGACCTGAAATCTGGATCTTGATAATAACAGAGTCAGATCCAAGTTCATTCTCAGCAGTAAGACGATAATTGCCAGTATCCTGGTGGTTGACATCCCTGAGAGTAAGGATGGCATGTCGTGACTGAGTCTCAACATTGAAATGTCCACCAGACTCGATGGTTTCTCCATCGCGTTGCCAGGTAATACGTGGGCGAGGATTGCCAATGAAGGGAATCTTGATAACTGCATTCTCTCCCTTATCGAAGAAGGCAGTGTCACGGAACCTTGGTGGCACGTTGATCTTAGGTGCCACTGGTGGAGGAAACAAACAAGAAAATTAATTTTCTAAAATGGGCTTAAAACAATCCAGTCATGAATGAGATTATTACAAGGGGTTATGTGACATAAATGAATAATGAATAAGGGGAAAAATACTCACATTTGATGGAAAGTTCAGCTTTGGTGCTCCTAATTCCACCAGAGTTCTGTGCACGGCACATGTATTCATCTTCGTCTTCACCATATACATCATTGACAGTGAGTGTGTAAGTATCTCCATCACGGTTAACGGCATACTTGGCACTTCCACAAAGTTCTCGCATTCCCTTGAACCAAGAGATAGTTGGTCTTGGCCTACCAGTAATTTTGCATGTGAATGTTCCACTCTTGTGCTGTAGTGCCATGATATTTCTAAGAGGAGTCTCAATAACTGGTGGTGTGGCAGCATTGGGATCCTTAATCCTTACAGATGTTGAGCCCATTGATGGTGGTGACATTCCGGCATCATTTTCAGCAAAAACTCTGAACTCATACTGCCTGTCCTCAATAAGGTTGGAAGCATTGATCTGGGTGGCTGGGCATATGTACTGATTAACCATAGTCCATATGCTTGAACCAACTTCACACTTTTCTATCCAGTAGCCCTTGATGCGAGAGCCTCCGTCACTTTCTGGTTTAGTCCATTCAAGATGAACAAAATCACCACCAACTTCCATAACGCTTGGTACTCCTGGTGCTGATGGTGGGTCATATGGAGCCTTGGCCTTGATCGGGTTTGTACCAGTTAGAGGTGGACCCATACCATTATCATTGACAGCCATAATTCGGAACAAGTATTCTTGACCTTCTGTGAGTCCCTGAACGGTGAAAACGGTGTCTCTACAGAAGGAATTGATTGTAATCCAGTTAGCGTATGTAATATCCTTGCGTTCAACAATGTAATGTGTGACTGGCATACCACCATCGTAGACTGGAGGACGCCATGAAAGAGTACACATGTGGCGATTGATATCTGTAACTTCCAATGGAGGAGATGGGGGACCTGGCACTCCAGTGATGTAAACATCAAAGTTACCTGTGACTTTTCCAGAATCATTCTTGACTGTAAGAGTGTACTGACCAGCATCTTCCTTAACAACTTCCTTGATGAAAATAATGATAAACTCATCAAACACAGTAAACTTGACACGCTGGGACTGTTCCACTGGAACATCATTCTGTAAGAGTGTAACATCAAGAGGCAGATCACCAGAGAAGTAGATCTTAATCTTTGTGTTGTCTCCCTCTGGCAAGTAAAGGGCACTGTGCATCTGAGTAATACGTGGAGGATTACCAATTTTAACATGAGCAATTGAAGTGGCTTGACCGGCATCATTAGCAGCAACACATGCAAAGTCACCTTCATCGACTTCCCACATGTCTGCAATAGTAAGTTTAAAGACGCCATTATTCTCTTCAGCGCTAATGCGTCCGCCAAGAGTAACCTCACGTCCGTTCCTAAGCCAACGACCCTTGGGAGTTGGTTTACCTTCAGCTTCACATTCAAGTGTAACTGACTTATGCAGGGCAACAGCAGTGTTCTGGAGGTTGCGAATGAAGAATGGTTTTTCACCTGGTGCAGCCTCTCTAACTTTAACTGCTGGAGATGGATCTGATGCATCAGATTTGCCTGCAGCATTGATAGCATACACTCTGAATTCTACATCACTATTTTCAGTAAGATTTAGTACTGTGTATGAAGTATCAGTGATGTTGTAATCATTGCACTTAATCCAGATACTGCCAAGCTCACGCTTTTCAATCATGTAACCAGTGATACGAGAACCTCCATCACTTTCTGGTACACTCCACTTAAGGTCAACGTAGTTACGGCCAATCTTTGTGACCACAGGTGTACCTGGTGGTGAAGGTACAGCATACTTGCCCTTGAGTTTGATAGTTTTACTTGGAGGTGAATACTTGCTGAAACCAGCTGCATTTTTGGCCTTGACACGGAATTCATACTCATGGTTGACAAGTAGGGAATGTACATTATATGTGGTCTCCTTTACCAAGAAGTCATTAGCTGCAGTCCAGTTCGTATCTGTTACATCACGGAATTCTACCTTGTAACCCTGAATCTTGGAACCACCATCTGATGCAGGGCGATCCCAAGTAAGGACTGCTGAATTGATATCGTGATCCAAGATGTTGGGGCGACCAGGGGGATCGGGAACAGTGAATGGGAATTTGGCTGTAATGGGGTCCAATGTCTCAAGAGGCTCTGATACTCCATATTGATTCTCAGCACGGACACGGAAGTAATACTGCCTGTTTGGCTCTAGACCAATCACATCATAATGGCATGATCTTACAAAAGCAGTAACCTTAGTCCATAATCCAGTATGTGGTTCCATGCGCTCCACTTGGTAGTTGGTAATTGGAGAGCCACCATCGTCCAATGGCACACGCCAAGCAAGACTACAAGTTTCTGGAGTAATATCAGTCACCTCTAGTGGTCCTTGAGGTGGTGATGGCTTATCTACAACCAAGACCTTGCAAGTACCTGAATCAGCACCCTCTGTGTTGGTGAGCTTGATAGTGTATTTGCCAGTATCTGACCTCTTTGCACTCTTATTGAGGAACACAGTAGATGTAGCACTGCTCATGTGGAATTGGATACGGTCATCAGGGATAACCTCATTAGGCCCAATCCACCATTGTACTTTAGGCTGAGGAGATGCAATGAAGGGTACAGTGATGGTAAACTCTTCACCAGCGATGACTGTCATGTCCCTGATGCTGAGATCAGATGTAATCTTGGGTGCACCTAGTGAGAGAAATAAATAAAATTATAATTATCTTGCTAAAAAGCTTAGGTTAATTAAAATGAAGATTTTTCTTCCCTTTTACCAATAGAAAGGAATATATACTGTACCACATAAACTTAATATAGAAAAATTATGTTCATTGAATATATAATATTGTAAAGCCAGCCAGGTATACTTACGGAAGCTGATGCACTTGATGTTTTCACTTGGATCACTCCATGGACCCTGTCCTGCTGCATTGACAGCTGCGGCACGGAATTCATACTCCTGATGTTCAGTGAGATTGATGACACGGTATGTGGTATCCTTCACCAGACCATGAGAGCCCTTAGTCCATTGCAGGTCACCAACAATGCGTTTCTCAACAACATAACCCTGAATGTGAGAACCACCATCGTGGCGAGGCTTTGTCCATTGGATGGTGATGGAATCTTCTGTGGATTCCAAACCACGTGGGGCTCCTGGTGCACCTGGAGGATCTGCGAGAAAGGTAATGCTTTTGTTAGAATAGGTTACAACTTACAGTTTTATTCTATAAATAAGTTGATAAGTTATAGGATAACCATAAGCTCGATAATATAATTTATTTTTCTATGCGGTCTTTTATTAAAATCAACCAAAAAACGACGAATAAATGTGGAACTTCATAAGGTAAAGAGAACTGGGACTTCATGTTAAAAAACTCAAGAATTCTTCACATATTTATAAAGTACAGTATAGTTTATCTGAAAATGAACTAAACAAGCAATATTCTCAAAAAAAAAAAAAAAAAAACCACTCAGTAGACAGTTATCAGTATGGAATTCTTTGGAAAATTAATTTTCAGTATGTTTTATATATACATATGTATATATATATATATATATATATACATATATATATATATATATATATATAAATATATAAATGTATATATATATATATATATATATATTGAAAAAATAACTTATACATACCAAATGGATGCCTGGCTTTGATTGGAGCAGGTGAGGTGCAAGGATCTGAGATGCCATACTGATTTTCAGCCATAACACGGAACTCGTATTCTTGGCCCACTGTGAGGTTGCGGATCCTGAGGTAAGGCGTAATAACATAGCTGCTGACCTTAGCCCAGTTGCCTCGGCCCTCTTTCTTTTCGACGATATAGTTCGTAATATCTGAGCCACCATTGTCCTTTGGTGGATTCCAGAATATTGTGAGAGCATCTCCGTTGAACTCATCTGCCCTGAGGTTTTCAGGTGGTGCTGGACGATCAAGGACACGGACATTGACCAGTACAGAATCAAATCCAGATGGATTTTGGAGTCTGAGTTTGTATGGTCCAGTATCAGTGCGCTTGGAATTCGTGACAATCATGGCACAGTAATCATCGGTGAGCTTTTCGTGGATACGTGAGTCAGCTTCAATGCTGATTTCCTCGTCATCCCTGTACCAGACGGATGTGGGTTTTGGGAAGCCAGTGTAAGGCACGTGGATGGAGAAGTCTTCACCAGCACGCACCGTAATGTCCCGGACAGCGCCGAGGTCAATGCGGGGCTTATTTGCCTGTTCCTCAATCTTGATGAGGCCTGATGGACGTGATGGAGCAGAAGGACCAACGTCATTGACCGCAATTACTCTGAAGATGTACTCATCCATTTCACTGAGATTAAAGACAGTGAAGTTGGTGTCAGGATGAGGATGGTCATTAGCCTGTTTCCAGTCATCATCGTCCTTCTTCTTGAATTCAATCAAATATCCTTTGATCTTTGAGCCGCCATCTTGGTGAGGTGGGCGCCAAGATATTGTTACCCAATTCCTGCCAATGCGATCTGGTCTTGGGGCTTCAGGTGGTCCAGGTAGGTCTGGAAATAGTGAGGATTATGATAAGTGATTCTGTTGACTACTTTTAGATGTGGATAGTGGATTAAGACCTAAGAAATCTTTATAGAAAATAAATGTATTTAAAATGAAAATGAAATTAAAATAATTAGTCCTAACTTGTAAAGCAAATATTTATGGGTGGGTTAAGAAAATCATTTTGAAAAATATTCTCAAATTAATAATAATAATAATAATAATAATAATAATAATAATAATAATAATAATAATAATAATAATAATAATAATAATTGTTAATAATAATAATTATTAATAACAATGATAATTATTATTACTAATAATAATTCTAATTATTAATAATAAAAATAATTATCAATAGTAATAATAATCATTATTATGGATAATAATAATAATAATAATAATAATAATATTAACTGGTTTTTATCAGATGAATACTTACATTTCTGCACTTTAGCCACAATAGAGTTGGATGGCTTGCTAGGTTTGCCAGGACCAGCCTCATTGACAGCACTGACGCGGAATTCGTACCTGCTGCCTTCAGACAGTCCTTGAACTGTGTATTGGGTATTGGGTGTTGGGTAGTGATTCACCTGGAAACAAAAATATTGCAACATTTGTAACATGAATCCCTTTTATATTGCTTTTGAACTTTGTCATGCAATTGACATATTGCTGAACTTTACAATAATTTTTTGGTATCCGACTGAGAGAGAGAGAGAGAGAGAGAGAGAGAGAGCACTTTATGCTAGTGATTTGATAAGAATTTTAGTGACCAATGTAATCCCTGAGAGAGAGAGAGAGAGAGAGAGAGAGAGCACTTTATGCTAGTGATTTGATAAGAATTTTAGTGACCAATGTAATCCCTGAGAGGAGAGAGAGAGAGAGAGAGAGAGAGAGAGAGAGAGCACTTTATACTAGTGATTTGATAAGAATTTTAGTGACCAATGTAATCCCTGAGAGAGAGAGAGAGAGAGAGAGAGAGAGAGAGAGAGAGAGACATACTCACCCTTATCCATTCGCCACCTCTTTCCCTCTTCTCAATGATATAACCAGTGATAGGTCGTCCACCATTGTTGGCAGGTGCCTTCCATTCCAGGCTGCAGGTGGATGGACTGTAACTGAGAATGTCTGGCTTGTCGGGTGCATCTGGAGGATCGAATGGATTCTTGGCTTCGACCGGCTTGCCTTCCAGAGGCTCTGAGACGCCGTACATGTTCTCAGCACGGACGCGGAACTTGTACTTCTTACCCTCTTCCAGACCCTGTTGTTGAGGATAGATTTTAGTACCAAGAAAGTAGATGTTTACTATACAAATCCTTTAAATTGCTTATGACTAAAGGGTAAAGAGAGAGTGAGGAGGGCTTGGGAGGAGTCTATAAGGGGAGAAGATGAAGAGGGAGACAGAGAATTAGATGGAGAGATAAGGTGAGGGATGATATGGAGAGAAGAGGTTTGATGGAAAGGATGCCTTTGATCGAAGGCATTGGAAAGGGCGCATCAGGTAACCGAACCCTTAATATAGGGATAACGGTGGAGAAGAAGAAGATAAAGAGTACATACAGTATACTACATCAAAATGCATCTGCTAAAGTATATCCTTTATTTACCACATCATATATTTCCAGTACTTGAACTATCCTGATTGCCTTGTAGTGTTTACCTTCAACATTAGAGTAAAGATAAATAATATTTCTCAAAAATCCGCCATAGTGTGTTCTAAGTTCCGAGACTGTTCTCATGAAGGGATAATCATAGATGGTCTGTCTATACATTGAGCTGATTTACATAAGCTAAAATAAATTGAGAAATATGGTTGAAAAGAAACAGTAAGTTCTAGAGCTTTCAAATATATGGCCCCAAGACTCTATAATAAGCTCCCACTAGACATCCTATCAGTCACAGGGTTTCCAGAAAAAACAGCCCTTAAAATAAGTAAGTACTACTAAGATGTCCTGTTACCTTGACTGTGAAGGCGCACTTGGGGCAGTATCCAGGAACAACCTTCCACATGTCGTAATTGGCTTCTGTCTTCTCCACCACATAGCCTGTGACTTCGGAGCCTCCGTCGTCTTGAGGTGGCTTCCAGGAGAGCGAAACAGTGTGGGCAGTGATGTCTGTGGGTGTGAGAGGACCCAGAGGTGGGCTGGGCTTGTCTACAACGATCACCTGGTGAATAGATTAAAAACGTCATGAACACCGAAGTGAATGGTTTAAAATCTGATGAAAAAAATTAGTTTTAGATGGCCATACATGCAGATGAAGGATGGTTTCTGGTTATGTGAAGTATTGGTTTTAGTTTTAGTGAGTTTTCTTGTTACTGAGAAAGGAGGTATTTATTGGAGCTGACCTCAGCATACAGTATTGGAAGCTTTGGCGGATAAGTTGTATCTATGTTGAGGAAAATGAAAAAATGGTCAGAGTACTGTATTGCTGTAGTGAATGCAAAGCAATGGGTAGGATAAATAATGGAAAATTTACGGAAGGGAAAAGCTGTCATGATTTAATTACTAGCCATTTTTAAATTGGACCATAGTTAATAGATAAAGCTAAAGGAAGGTAGGTCTGATATTCAGGGAGCAATAGATTCAAGAACGAAAACCAGAAATGTAAAAAGTTTTATTAGAGACATGGGGGTTTAAACTGCTCAGGAGACCAACACAGTGCTGCTCCTAATATCATAACATCAAGAATACAGTAGTCGCATTCATGGAAAATAAATTGAATCCTTTCTTGGATGGGGAAAGTGTAGCTCCTGCCTAGTTGGAAGCAGAATTGATTGATAACTAAAGATTCTGCGATGGAACACAGCTTCCCTTCTTCTGCCACGTATTGACTGATGTATTTCAGAAAATGAATTGTGATAAAAAAAATGGCAAGAATTAAAAATCATGGAGAGAGAGAAAAACTTCTGTAATGTACCTCAATGTCAGCAGAGTCCTTGCCGTAGGCGTTCTCGGCTGTGATCTTGTAAGTACCAGAATCCTCACGACGAGACTTATCCACAAAGAGACGAGTGTAGTCATTGGTTGTCTCCATCTGTGATGAAGTAAAATTGCCATTAGGTATATGTTTTCATGCATCTAAAATAGATGTATCAAATATTCTGGATAGAGTACCAGGAAGACAGAAAACATCGATACTATAGTAACTTTATAACTGAAATAAACACGAAAAAAAAGTTGGCCTTTTTGAGATGCTGATTCCAAATCTAAATAACAAATTACGAAGTTGAAAATAAATATAGATTTATTGTAATGGAATTTACTAGAGTATCATGGAGACTTACGGAAGTTCTCTTTGTAGGCTCAACCTTCTTGCCGACCCTGGTCCATTCACATGCTGGCTGTGGAGCACCAGACATAGGAATCTTGATGTCAATGGGCTCTCCAGCACGAACCTTGAGCTTCTTACCCAGAAGACCATCCAGGTATAGCTTGGGTGCCTCTGCATGATTGAAACAATAGAATTTGAAATTAGTTCCATGAAAGATTCAAGAGAAAGAAAAACAATTTCTTTAGTTAAGATGTTTACATCAGAATTTACTTGAGAAAAAATCTTATTGATATCAATTTTAACTTATAATCCTTATGTTCTTATCATTGTGCATTCCAGGAAATTAAGGATAAAATCTAATCTAATCAATGGTCAAATGTGAAAGGTATCAGTAATAGAAATCAGCTTACCGCGCATGGGTCTTGCAGCAATGGGATGAGATGGCTCAGATGGTTCTGAGGCTCCCATTTTGTTGTTGGCAATGACACGGTACTGATACTGTTCACCCTCAAGGACAGTGTCGTCCAGGAACTCTGTGAAACGCACGTTTTCTCGGCTGATCTTCTTCCATCTGCCGGAGTGAATACCGCAGCGTTCCACATCGTAGCCGGTGATAGGAGAGCCACCGCTAGAACGAGGTGCTTGCCAGGAGATCTTGATGAAGTCCTTGTCGGAGTCAATGCAGGTTGGACGGCCTGGGCGACCGGGAACATCTGATAGAAAGGAGAAAAGTTCCAAAACTGTATTAGTACTCGCAGCATTCTAAGAAATAATGGAAATGAAGAGTGCATTTTTATCAGACGGTTGATCCTAAAAGTAATAATCACAGAATTTTCAAGGAAATAAGATGTCATCATGTCTAGTTCAAGTCTTACCAAATATCATTATCCTGATATCTAGTATCTCAGGTAATACGATATTTTGTAGGTTCTTCTTCCTTTGGCACTATTTCATTCCTATATAAGAACATGAATACATAAAATCCTGTAAACATGTATGAACCCAGATTTGCCTGTATATACTGTTTTCCCATCTCTAAACAAACTAACAGCTTACCAGCAGATGACTTGGCAGTGATAGGCTTGTCTGATACAAGAGGTTCACCGCGACCTTGCATGTTCTCGGCCATGACCCTGAACTCGTACTTGTTACCCTCCAGAAGGCGTGGTACAGTGGCGTGCAAGTTCTTGGGGTCAACCCAGCTCACTGCAGGTACCCATCCACCGCCATGAGTGATGTCTCGTTTCTCAATGACATATCCACTGTAGAGGAGGAAAAGATAATAGTTTAAGAATGGTGCATCAGCAGATGGATTATGTATAGATATATATTTATACATATAGTATACAGTATATAAATTATAGCTATACTGATTATTTTCATGTTACTTAAGCCACAACACCAAGTGTGAATGTATGTTCTTGATAATTGTATTTTTCATTATAAAAAACATCATAACATTTTCCACAATTATACACTTTAAAGATATAAATACTACACTGTGAATGCTACTTACGTAATTGGGCTACCACCATCATCGAGAGGCTGTTTCCAGGATATGATGACGTTGTTGGCCTGTACCTCTTCATAAACCAAGGGTCCTTCGGGGGCACCAGGAGTGTCCAGAACTATCACCTGGAATGAGGCTTCGTCCTGACCGCTCTCGTTTTTGACGCGGACACGGAACTCGCCAGAATCTCCTCTGACAGTGTTGACAGCATGGAGGATAGTATGGTTATTGATGGCAGTGATAGTGTGTCTGACGTCATCAAATAGCTCACGGTCATCACTGAACCAGAAGACATCGGGCTGGGGTTCACCAATGAAATCAACGTCAACGTGCAAGACTTGGCCAGCCTTGATGCGGACATCGTACAGAGGACCGATGATTCTTGGTGCCACTGAATTAATAAAAAGTGAGATATTAATATCTTAGTAAGTGGAGGAGGACTTTAAATCATGTCACATGATATTTCAAACTTATTTCAGCCAATAAATCTATAAGGTTTTTTAAGGTGATTAAACTAAGTAAGAATCTATAATATGCTTAACAAATTTTCCTTTTACCCCCTTAACATTTTCACAACAGCAATGAAAGAAACAAAATATAACTTACGGTGACGGGGTCTGCATATGACAGAGTCAGAAGGCTCAGAGGGCTCAGACTGACCAACCTTGTTGACAGCAATCACCCTGAACTCATACTCCTGACCATCTGTGAGGTTGGGCACAGTTCCCTTTCCTTCTGGACCCACACGGGCAGCGGTCGACCAGTAAGGTGATCCGCGTTCCTTCTTCTGAATGATGTAGCCGGTGATGGGAGATCCTCCGTCATTAGTTGGTGGGTTCCATTCCAAGTCCACATGGTCACTGTCCCAGTCAACCACATTGGGGCGACCTGGTTGGCCTGGCTCATCTGTTGAGAAAGATATTTTTATCATTGAGAAAACTATAATGTATGTTTTTATCAAGAATTGAATAACATATTCAAATTCCTAATGGTCTTTTATTCAGTGATATATGCTAATATGTTGACACACAAGTATGTATATATATATATATATATATATATATATATATATATATATATATATATACATATGAATATATTTATATATATACATACATACATATATGCATATACACATTAATGCATATACACACAAACAAATATATATACATATATATATGTATATATATGTAAATAAATATGTATATATATATATATATATATATATATATATATATATATATATATATATATAATATATATATATATGTGTATATATATATATATGTATATATATATATATATATATATATATATATATATATACAATTTGTGTGTGTATTCCTATGTAACACAAACATTTTTGTCACTTACCGATTGCATTCTTGGCAATGATGCTCTTATCTGTGCACAGGGGCTCAGATTCGCCAATAGCATTGACAGCCTTTACACGGAAGTGGTATTCCTTCATGTGGACAAGACCATGAACATCAGCCATGAGTCCAGCAACTTCTGCAGCCTCAGTCCATGTACCACGAGACAAATCCATCTTCTCCACCAGGTAGTGCAGAATAGGTGAACCACCATCATCAATAGGAGTCTTGAATGAAACTTTGCATCCTTCGCGTGTAACATCATAGACAGTAAGAGGTCCCTCTGGCCTACTTGGTTTGTCAAGTACAGTGACTGTACCTGAGGCAGATACCTTACCAAGTTCATTTTCAAGAGTTAGAGTGTAAATACCACTGTCAGTACGCTGAGCGAAGGGAATATCAAGAATGGTCTGCTTGCCGTATGTCTGCATATCAACACGCTCTGATTCCAAGAGTGGTTGGCCATTGACAGTCCAAGAAACTTTAGGCCTTGGTGCACCACGAATTGGCACAGTGTAGTTAAGGCGAGTATTAGCCTTGATGACGAGATCTTCAAGGTTCTTGGTATCAATGCCAGGCTTTTCAAAGCGAGCTTTGCATACAATGGGCTGTGAGGCATCGGATGGTTCAGAATTACCGGCCCTGTTGACTGCAATGACACGGAACTGGTATTCTTCACCTTCAATGAGATCTGGAATAGAGGCCTTTGGTCCATGCTTTGCAGAGACTTCAGCTGCCTTTTCCCAGGGTCCGTAGCGCTTCCTCTTTTCGATGATCCAATCGGTGATAGGAGCACCTCCATCATTCCTTGGCTCAGTCCATTGAAGATCAACACGGTCCTTATCCCAGTCCATAATCTCTGGTGTACCTGGCTTGCTGGGCTTAGAGTATGGATCCTTAGCTGTAATTGTTTCCATACCAGCAAGTGGCTGACCTTGGCCTTGACGATTCACAGCAGATACACGGAACTTATAATCATGTCCCTCAATAAGGTTATCGACATCACAGCTGGTGCCTTTGACTTCACCGCATGGTACCCATCGCAGTGTCTCTGTATCCATCTTCTCAACGGCATACTGAATGATCTCAGAGCCACCGTCATCCTTTGGTGGTTTCCAGGCAACGGTGCATCCAGTCTTAGAGATGTTAGAGTGCTTGAGAGGTCCTTCTGGGATACCAGGAACATCAAGGACAATAATATTGCATGTGCAGGTGTCTTCACCATTCTTGTTACGAGCAGTGAGGGTGTAAGGACCGGTATCGGATCGCTTAACCTCATTGATCTTAAGGAATGTGGTGTAATCCTCATTAAAGATGGTAAGTCGGCTGGATGGATACAGGTCGGTATCATTCAGCTTCCATTGCTTTGTCGCTGGTGGTTCACCGATGACTGGTACGGGCAAGTTAAGGTTCTCTCCGGCCTTAATCCTTACCTCCATCATGGCGTTGCGATCAATGCGAGGAGGAACTGTAAAACAGAGGGGTATAAGTTTCCAAATATTGACTTGTACTCAAATAAAAATAAAGAAAATATCATCATTAGTTACTATCATTCTGTTACCATAACCTCTGCTTTCAAGATATGCAACTGACATAATGTATAAATAACCACAAAAAGGTGAATTTCAATAATAATAAAAAAAAAAAACATTGTAACTACTCACGGTTCTTGGGACGTGCAACATGGGGCTTAGTTGGCTCAGATGGGTCGCCAGGACCGGCCTTGTTGACAGCCAGGACTCTGAATTCGTACACGTTTCCTTCAATGAGATCTGGTACATGGCCCTTCAGCTGGTCACCATCAACCTTGGCACATTTGTCCCATAGTGGGCTGAAGAGAAAAATGAAGTTAGTGATATATGAGGAAAATTCAATTTTAAAATTTAGCATGTAAACAGCGACATAATATTTTTTATAAAGAGGAAAAGCAAAGCAAAGTAGCTAAGAAGGATATTTTGAAGGAATGGAATATATATATATATATATATATATATATATATATATATATATATATATATACTGAGAGAAATAACGTGACATATCTATAATTTTGAATCTAATAAAAACATGGAAAACGTAGTTCTATAAGGCACTACAAAAATACTCCAAAATACAAAAATGCAATAATTAAAACGTGCCATAAACGACAAAAACTATCATACTAGAAGCAAAATAGCAATATCATGCAAAGTATAAAAAAAATCATATATTCTATTCATCTAATCACATCAATGAAAAAAGTATATCAAGGATTCGACGAGAGAAGAAGAAACATTTCTATTGCAGATGGAATATCGAAAAGAAGAGTGAACCACTGCAGCTACACAGTATAATCGCATCTTACACGGACACAAAATTCAATTCGTGTCAAATTTTCATGCATCATTCCGCTTCTATTATTACAAGACAGATCAAAAACTAGAAGAGATTGGTTTGTCTGAAAGAGAGTTCGTATTGTTCACGTTGTTTAGATAAGATAGATCTCAAGGAGTCTGAAAAAAGCATTGACATATCCATGGAACACGGAGACATGAAATAGAATGTAAGGGATGGAGGGACCAGGCGTATATCAGATCCTCTATTGAGGAAGTCAAAAGAATTTCAAATTTGAGTTTATCATTAAATTCGGGAAATATAACTCAACACACTTTTTTTCTCATTACAAAATCTATTTTTTTTAATATGAACTACCCTCAAAAGATTTTCAAACTTAATTTTGTGACCAAATTCATGAAATATTATATAATACACACTTTTTTCTCTCATTACAGAATCTGATTTTTTTTAATTTGTACTAAATGTTCACATAAAGTTTTCCCTCCATCACTGCTCGAACAGTTCTACAAAACGGAAAGTGAAATATCAGCTAAATGAAGAGACCAAGAAACGACGATTTTTGTGTTAATTTTTACCTCAATCCTTCGGGGTCGATTTTTAACATAATTTCGTATCTGCAAATATCAGGGGGAGAACTGTAAGAATACGCATTTGTAAAACTTTTCTAGACTATATTAGGGAATATACTTCATTCTCCAAGTAAAATATATCTAGAATAAGGAAAATATTCTTTCTTCAAGTAAAAATAATCTAGAATATATTATGGAAAAGGATATTCCTTGTAGAAAGAAATCTAGAATATATTAGGGAAAATATTTCTTAAGTAAAAAATTTGGAATATTTTAAGGAAGACATTCCTTTTCCACGTAAATAATTCTAGAATATATTAGGGAAGAAACTCCATCGTAAAGTGAAAATAATCTAGAATATATTAGGGAAGCTATACCTTCTCCAAGTAAAATAAATCTATCTTAAAAATAAGCATTTTATTTTTCTATAAGTTCTAGAAAAGGTTTCTAAAGGCTGCAAATATTTCAAAAGACTACTCCCGTGTTATCACAAGTATTTAAAGCAACGATGTCATCTATATCATTAGTAAATAAGCATTACAAAGAAACTCTGGCAGATGATAATGGCATAGCAATTCGAACAAAGTTACCAGGGTAAATTTTATCAAAGTTCCTATAGAGGACAATTCTTATCATAGCAATTGGCGGGCTATGTATTAGTCTAGTAAGGCTTATATATATATATATATATATATATATATATATATATATATATATATGTGTGTGTGTGTGTGTGTGTGTGTGTGTGAATATATATATATATATATATATATATATATATATATATATATATATATACATATATATATGTATATATATATGTATATATATATATATATATATTGTGTGTGTATATATATGTACATATATATATAAGTATATATATACGTATATGTATATATATATATATATATATGTATGTATATATGTGTGTGTGTATATGTAATATATATATATATATATATATATATATATATATATATATATATATATGTATATGTATGTTCCAAAAACTAAGCAATAAAGTTGTATATCATAGCTCTGTTACTGTTATTCGTATTGAAATTCCGCTTTCCAAGAAATAAATCAATATCTTCATACTTATTCGCGTACTTTATACATTTTATCAGTGGAACACTAAAAAAAGAAAAATTGCATGTCTGAAGCAAAGGTCTTAAATCCTTAGAGAAAACATCTGGCTGTCGAGGATACTCTGAATGTTTTCAAAAGTAAGATCATAATTGTTTAAATGTTCTATTACCTGGACAAATGAACTTGTGTCGTGTCATACAGAAACTGAGCTGGAATATTATGGACGATCTACAGATTTCTAGTAGATTCCCACTAGTATTGAAAATCAGCAATACCTAAATACGTATATGTATGCATGTATATGTGCAAAAAATACACATTATACGCATATAACTGTTGCACATATGTATGTGTATATATATGTGTATATATATATATATATATATATATATATATATATATATATATATATATATATACATATATATATATATATATATATATATATATATATATATATATATATATATATATATATATATATATATATATATATATATATAAATTATATGTATGTTTTTGGTATACAAGACTATATAGCACGTTATTTATTTAATGTACCTTTACTATCTTCTAGTTTATGAAAGAAGAGTTATATTAGGAAAAATTACTTATCAGTATACGCCTTATGTACCAATACAATCATAATACCATAAACTGAAAACAATAGAATGTAGATAAGATATTTACTACAAAAGATTGAACTTACTTGTATCTGTCCCTCTTCTCAATGATGTATCCCTTGATGGGAGAGCCACCATCGGTTTCTGGTCTCTTCCATTCCAGATCCACAAAATCGCAGTCGAAATCAACGATTTTGACCTCCTTTGGTGGACCAGGTGGATCTAAGGATATCAAGGTTAAAAGAATTACAAGGAAATAGGGGTAAAAGTTCATGAATTATCATAATCATATTGTAGTTATGTCACAGTGACTAAACTGTCACCAAATATATTCAAAGTTTAAAGTTTTACAGGTTATTCATGAATGACAGAGGCAGTGCCCTAGAAACTGACCATGTATACATAGGATCAGCCCCCAAGACCCTATCAACACAAGCTATGATCAAGGAGGGCTAGGCAATTGGTAGCTCACAAGGATGGTCATGTTGCAGACATAGGAAACTATCGAGCTTGAGCATGTCTCGAACCCCAGTCTAGCAGAATACCAGGCAGGGAGGTTTCAAATAGGCTACCACAATAAGAACATAAAATACTTACCAAATGGATTCTTAGCCTCAATGGCTTGCTGTGTAGTAAGAGGATCAGAAACACCGAGACGGTTAACAGCCTTCACGCGGAACTTGTACCTGTGGCCTGGGGTCAAATCGTCTACCTCGAAAGTAGTCTCCTTTCCTGGTGTTTCACCAGCTGGTACCCAACGTCCAGTGGCTTCATCCATCTTCTCCACAATGTAGTGGTCAATGGGGCAGCCACCATCATCAGTTGGTGGGTTCCAGTCGAGCTTGCATCCTTCAGCATACACCTCAGAGACCTTCAGAGGACCCATAGGAGCGCCAGGTTTGTCTGTAATGGGAGTAATCAAAATGAAGTAAGTGATAAATTCACAAGAATTAAGTATTAGGGAAAGATGGTAGTCATTTGATCAGATGGATTAACTAAATATCATTTTTGTCAGCTAAATCCTTTCGTCATCACGATTATCATGAGAAGGAATGAATAGAATATATGTTTAGATGTGCTAAAAACTCACCGAGAATTGTAACCTCAACATCAGCAGAATCTTTGCCATTGCAATTCTCAGCTGTAATGGTGTAAGTACCACTTTCAGCTCTACTGCCACTGGTAACACGAAGCTTGGTGTTGTAATCAGTGTACTTAGCCAAGATGGCACCGCCTGGCTTAATCTCCTTCTTCTTGAGGAACCACTTCTTGTCTGGAACTGGTTCACCAGAGATGTTGACATCAAAGGAGAAGCTCTGGCCTGCCTTGATCTTCACTGGGATGAGGTTAGTGCGATCAATCTTGGGTGGCATATTGCGAGCCTTCACAGTAACAGGTGGTGTGGTGTTGGAAGGCAGACTTGGTCCTGCTGCATTCACCGCTCGCACACGGAACTCATAGGTTTCGTTTTCAATCAAGTCTGGTACCATGCATTCTGTCTTGTTGGCAGGGACTTCACAAGCCTTATCCCATCCACCATACTTGTCTTTCTTCTCAATGATGTATTTCTGGATTGGAGCGCCACCGTCACTCTTGGGTGGATCCCATTTCAAGTCAACCTTGTTCTGGTCATAGTCGGCAACCTTCAGATTTTCAGGCTTGCCTGGTTCCTCTGCAGGATTAAAAATAATACATTAATGTCTGAATATATATTGCCATGTTAGTAGGTCAATTCAAATTCTGATGCATCACTTTTAACATAAACACAAAAAACAAAAGACTTACCGTAAGGATCCTTTGCTAAGACAGGCTCATCAGCATTAAGAGGTTCTGATTCACCCTCAGCATTGACTGCCCTGACACGGAACTGATATTCGTTTCCTGGAGTCAAATTGTTCAGCTCAATGGCTGGCTCTGGTCCAGCTGTACGACCAGCAGGGACCCATAGACCTGTATTAGGATCCATCTTTTCCACTTGGTAATATTCAATAGGGCTACCACCATCGTCCTTTGGACGCCTCCACTTCAACTTGCATCCGGTGCCACGGATATCTGAGGCCTTGATAGGACCTTCAGGAGGCTGAGGCTTGTCGGTCACAGTCACACGAACAGTTACCTGATCTTTACCGGAACTGTTCGTAGCTGTGATAATGTAATCGCCGGTGTCAGCTCTAACCGTTTCACGGATCACCAACTTGGAGTTATAATCAACATTGGTGATATTGCAATGCTTTGAAGATTGCAACTTGCGGTTATCAAAGGTCCAAACAGCTTCTGGTGGAGGTTCACCAGATATATCAACATCATACTTAAGCATGGAACCAGCTGATACTGTGATGTCACGAAGGTTCTTGCGGTCAATCTTTGGTGGAACTAAAAAAGAAAATTATCCTGATGTATTATCTCTTAAATTCCAAATATACAGTTCTTGCTAGAATATGGTAAAAAAGGCAAAGATTTGCTTATAACTAGAAATACATTATATTTTAATCTTCAAAAGAAACCTTATCCCGATTCAGAAATAAATTTTATGATATTCTGCCTAGCTAAGCAAGTTTTGAAGTACCTTCTCAATCACTGAATGATATCAACACTTACCAAATCTGGCTTTAGCTTGAATGGTCTTGCTTGGGTCACCAGGTTCACCAGGACCAGCCTTGTTGACAGCAATGATACGGAACTGGTATTCCATACCCTCAGTAAGGTTAGTGGCAGCTCCCCTTGTTAATGAACTGTTAGTTTCACATGCCTTCTCCCAAAGATTGCTGTGGATGGAAAATGCAATGTTATCATTTATGATAGCTAGATACTTCTCCATTAAAATATTCTCACTTTTATCATGTATTTCAATATAGTATTCTATTAAATTTATTCCAACAGTGACATATAAACCACATATGCTTTGATTGACTAAATGTCTGAGATAAAGTAATTCTGTTACTACTTACGTGTATTTATCCCTCTTTTCAATGATGTAATGAGTGATAGGAGTTCCACCATCTTCCAAAGGCTCACTCCATTCGAGATCGATACGAGTTGCATCCCAGTCAGTGGCCTTGGGAATACCTGGTGGGCCAGGAACTGTGAATGGATCCTTTGCAATGATGGGGCTGATTGTTGCCAAAGGCTCAGATTCACCCTCTTTGTTGAAGGCCTTGACACGGAATTCATACTCATGACCTGGTGTAAGATCTGTTACCTCCATCTCGGGATTAGTACTCTTACCAACTGGAAGCCACAAGCCAACATCAGGGTCGAACTTCTCAACCACGTATCCCTCAACTGGGACACCACCGTCATCCTTGGGTGGGTTCCATTTCAGCTTGCAGCCTTCCTTGTGAATGTCAGATACATCCAGAGGTCCTTCAGGCTTACCAGGCTTGGAGATGACAGTAATGTTGACTTCTGCCTCATCCTTTCCATGGGGATTTGTGGCAATGATTTTATATACTCCAGAGTGCTTCCTCAGTGGATCATCATTGATGTACTTACTGTTGTAAGGAACATTCTTGATGGCAATGATACTAGAGTCTACTACTCTCCTCTTGCCCTGGAACCATTCTACTTCTGGTGGTGGTTCACCAATGATCTTGACATCAATTAGGATTGGCTCACCTTCGCGGACAGTTATGTCCCTTAATGACTTGCGGTCAATCTTGGGTGGTACTGTGAAATAGAGATAATATAAAAATCATTTAAAAGAATTATAGAATTACCAGTAACTGTATTATACTTACAACTCTTACTTTAGCAAAAGTAAAAAATAGCACAAGTAAAAGGAAAATCAAACTATTATACTTACAACTCTTACTTATAAAGCAAAATTCAAACATGGCACACGTAAAAGGAAAATCATTACTTACATTTCCTAGGTTTGCAGGTAACTGGCTTGCTGTGAGGAGATGGCTCAGATGGTCCAGCCTCATTCACAGCACGAACACGGAATTCGTAAGTTTCACCTTCATCGAGATCATTGACCCTGCCCTTAGGAATATCCCCTTTGACTTCTGCAGCCTTGATCCACTTTCCAGAAAGTTCGTCGCGTTTTTCAATGACGTAGCCTGTGATAGGAGACCCGTTGTCCCTGAGTGGCTTGTCCCACTTGAGTTCAACGAAGTCTTTGTCCCAGTCAGTGGGCTCAGGCTTGCCTGGAGGATCTGGAGGATCGAATGGATTCTTGGCCACGATTGTATCAAGCCCCTCAAGGGGTTCGGATTCACCCTCGCTGTTAATTGCTGATACGCGGAACTTGTACTCGTGATTAGGTTCCAAGTTCTCAACCTCCATTGTTGGTTCACGACATCTACCAACTGGTACCCATCGGCCATTTTCTGGGTCCATCTTTTCAACAATGTATTGCTCAATAGGAGCACCACCATCATCAAGGGGTTCCTTCCAGCGAAGAGTGCAACCTTCCTTGTGAATATCAGACACTTTCAGGGGGCCTTCAGGTTTGCCTGGCTTGTCTGTTGAAGAGGAATAAGATACATATTATTCTGATATCAAAATCCCTTTCTAGACTTCACATATCTTTTTGTAAACCGTTTACCAAATCTTGCAAATGTTAGGTGAACATATCTTAAAATCTAGTAAAATCTAACATTAGATGAAAAGTTTCCAGCTGTATATAAAGAGGGAGGTCTCCTAAATACTTACCTAAGACTGTAACTTCAATGGTATGCTCATCATGACCAGCCGAGTTGTCAGCCTTGATGACATAGGTGCCATTATGAGCTCTTGTGCAGTTGGCAATAACAAGCTTGGAGCGATGGTCTTCCTCATCAATTTTGATGCCATCTTTATCGTGCTCTTGGCGGGCCTTGTTGATGAACCAAGACTTCTTTGGAACAGGTTCACCAGTGACTCTAGCATCAAGCTTGATCATCTGACCAGCCCGAACCTTCAGATCTTCCAGGTTGGAGCGGTCAATCACAGGTGGTACTGAAAGGAGGAATTGGTAGTGGATTATTTACACTGAGTTACATTTGAAAAGTTCTGAGAATAGTATTAAAAGGATTTTGCCAATTATTTTATCCAAAGATATCTATATGAAATTTTAGTAGCTTCATACAATATAACTATATCCAATGCTATGTGAATCATAAGAATTAATCAGTAATTTTGAAACGGCTTTCAGTACTAAACAAAAACGTTTCCGTATCACTTACAGAACTTAGCCTTGGCAGTGAAGTTGTCAGATGGATCAGAAGGCTTGCTCTGACCTGCCTTGTTCACAGCCTTTACACGGAACTGGTAGGTCTGACCTTCAGTCAGATCGTTCACCTTTCCTTCAGGCTTGTCACTCTTAGTGTCACAGTGCTTGACCCACTTGCTGGAGAATGCATCCTTCCGCTCGATGATGTAGTGAGAGATAGGTGCACCGCCATCACTGTCAGGAGTTTTCCACTTCAGTTCAGCCCAAGTTCTGTCAAAGTCCTTGACCTCAGGCTTTCCAGGCTTACTTGGGGGGTCTGAAAAGGTAGTAAATAACAAGGTTTATTAAGATCGGACATTAAGTAGAACAACATATGTAACATTAGTGAAAGCCATGTTAAGTTTATCTGTTATAAAATGCATAAGCTTCTTTAGAGAACTGCTAAACTGATCGAATTGTTCCTGTCATTAATGATAATGAAAATATCTTTAGTTGTGATTGTAGCAGTATGTGTTATAATAATACTATGAATAATAATAGTAAATATAACAATGATAATAGTCATTACCATCAAAATGTTCCAAATGCAAAGCAATTCTAATAATTTCCAGGAGGAAGTCTCTTTATTCAGCAAACCGAAAATGAACTGAATTTCGTACTATACAGCAGTTAGAATAACAGTGAATCAATATATTCTAGCTGTTTGATTCTCAATCCACTTACCGAAAGGATTCTTAGCCTTGGTGGGATTGTCAGTCTCGAGAGGCTCAGACTCGCCCTCAGAGTTAACAGCCTTGACTCGGAACATGTAATCCTTTCCTTCCATCAAGCCTGGTACCTCAGCGTCAGGAGTCTATTGCAGTAAAAAAAAACCATTCCAGATTGAAAACATCGACTTTTTCTAGGGAAGCCGGGTATCATTTGATTTTGTTCTACGTTGCGATGGTATAATATCAAGTGAATATATTCTGTCATGTTATATTTTTAGATTAAATAGTCTGTGGATATTCAAATACTATCTATTCTGAGATACAACTTATTCAACTAAGATCATATATGAAGGTAAACATTCAGTACTTTCATTAATTATAACTTGTCTAAAATTGAATTAGAGATAATCTTTTTATACTGCTAATCAGTAGACTTTAAAGCTACTTGTTCAAAGTTCAGGTTTATTGTACTCACCTTGGATTCGAGCACAGGTACCCATCGTCCTGTGTCGACATCCATCTTCTCAACAACGTAGTGATCAATGGGTTCACCACCATCATCCTCTGGAGGTTCCCACTTCAGTTTCACTGAGTCAGCAGTCACGTCAGATACCTTCAGTGGACCCTTAGGCTTTCCTGGTTTTCCTGTGGATGGGGAAAAGAACTGGTTATAGTGGCCTCAAGCTAGAAAGCGTTGTCGAAAACATATCCAAGATTGTAAGTATGAATTTGTTGAAAACATAAGGTTGTAAGTATAACTTCTTTTATTATGAGTCATGCACTATCTGGTGAAAGCCAGGACAGTCTTTTTTATTGAAATTTATCAAAATCTATGGATGGAGGTTCAAAGAGCCTTCTCAAGTCTCATTATCATTAAAGCTTAATTACATCTGGATATGCTTGTAAATGCTTTCACTATAAATTGTGATATCTTGATGTAAAGAAATTGACCTGGTTCACTATTTAATGCAAACATTTATTGTGCGTCAAATGAGAATAAAGAAAAATTACTAGTTACTTTATGGAGAAAAAATCTTAAACTTACCAATGACAATGAGCTCAAGCTCAGCCTCGTCCTTGCCAGAGTCATTGACCGCAGTGATCTTGTAGATGCCAGTATCAGCGCGAACAGCCTTCTTCAAGTTCATGATCGAGAGGTGTTCCTCGCTGGATAGAGTCATGCGGTTATTGCTGATAGGTTGGTCCTTGTAGGTCCATGTCACCTTAGGATCTGGCTCACCGGCAACCTTCACCTCGTTGTTGAAAGTGATGCCCGACCGGATGGTCTTACGGCCGAGATTCTTGCGGTCGATGTGAGGAGCCACTGTATATGGGGGAAGGTAGAGACATTGTTAGCTAGTTTACTATTATAGAAAGATTGGAGAGAAAAGAGCAAACTAGTAACTCTTTTATTTCAACAGATAGCGAGTTTATATACAACATGTTCAGGACAAGAAGGTCATAAAATTTCAAGTAAAATAATTCCTGATAAGACAGGCTTGAATAGGTTCTGTTAACAGTGAGGTGTAGAGCGAGATAACAATAAAAAGAATATACCGTCACAGTGTATGAGCGTGTGAGAAACATGTGCGGTACAACATACTGTAACTGAACAAACTGGGAGTTCCTTTACATACTGTGACTTTTTTATTTATACATTTGTCCATCATTATAAGAGTGCACTAACTGAATACTGATGCAAGCTAAGTAAGAGAGAATACTTACAGAATCTTGGTTTACAAGTGACAGTATCTGAAGGATCAGATGGTTCTGATGGGCCAGCCTTGTTTTCAGCAATGACTCTGAACTGGTACTCGTGTTCTGGAGTGACATCCGTGATACGAGTCTTCAGCTTATCACCAGTGCATGAACCGCAAGGTGTCCAGCCACGACTTGCCTATAGGGAAAAATATAGACAGAATCCAATTAGGGAAACGAGACTTGCCTGTAGAAAGAAGACAGTATATAGCTAGGGAAACTAGTAATGTTATTTCATACTATAATAGCCTTGGTTTTGGTTATCCTGGTTTCTAATGTTATATATATGAATTCATTCATCCTTTCTATCATTTTCTTTCCACTTACCATGTCCCTCTTTTCAATGATGTATTTAGTGATAGGAGCGCCACCATCGTCCTTAGGTTTGGTCCATTCCAGCTCGACAAAGTCCCTATCCCAGTTGGTGGGCTTAGGTTTACCTGGCTTGCTTGGAGGATCTGTCAATGAAGATTTCGAAATATATATAATTCTTTCATATAATTTTATAAATGGGTACTATAACACCTAATCCAAAAATATATAATACTCAGTTTTGTATAGGATTCTCGTTATATTGCACGAACAACTGTAGAATTATACTAGAACTTTGTTTTATTGATTCCACATATAACTGGCCTTAGGCTGCAATCCAAAGAAGTTACCATAACAGGCTTACCAAATGGATTCTTTGCAATGATAGCTTGATCAGCCTCCAGGGGTTCAGATTCACCCTCAGGGTTGACAGCCTTCACCCTGAACTTGTACTTCTTGCCCTCTTGAAGACCTGTGACGTCATACTCTGGAATCTTCGACTCGCCACAGGGCATCCATTGGCCAGTGACTGGGTCCAGCTTTTCGATCTGCGGGAAGGGAGATCCATTTACTCAGTTTCGATACAAAAAGAATTTCTGAGGTTTGAAATAAATGAGGAAAAGATGGAATTACCATCTAGAAAGGACTCAAGGACTCAGATGGTCTAGACATGTAAAGAAACTATGAAATAATTGAGAAGTAATACTGGAGGACTTTTTATTGCACTTGAAATGCATGAAATTTGTCATGCAATATATGAATTACGAGGAAAAATTTGATAATCTATAATTTGGATTAAATGGACTCAGATGGTCTAGACATGTAGAGAAAATACAAATCAAATAAAAAGTAATATTGAAGGATTGTTTACAACCATTGAAATGCATGTTATTTTTCCTGTAATGTATGAAATACGAAGAATAATATAACAAACATACTCTGGATTAAAGGACATAAAAAATGACAACAGTTTTCTCACCTCATAGTGGTCAACAGGTACACCGCCATCATCCTCTGGTTTCTTCCACTTGAGTTTACAGCCATTGGCCTTGACGTCTGATACCTCCAATGGTCCCATTGGTTTGGTTGGGGGTCCTGTGAAAAGGTAGAAGTAATAGGAGAGGAGAAACAGAACAGATTGGCCAGATGATTCAATGGGAAAGAAACTACGAAACAATTGAGAAGTAATACTGAAGGATTGTTTACTACACTTGAACTGCATGAAATTTGTCATACAATATAGGAAATACAAGGTATGATGGGATAATCTTACTTTGGATTAAATGGACTCAGGTGGTCTAGACTTGTAGAGAAAACATAAACCAAAGGAAAAAATAATATTGAAGTATTGTTTATAACCCTTGAAATGCATGAAATAATAATAAGAACATCAATGAAAATAAGAAAAGAATTGAATATATAAAGTACAAAAGGTAAATGAATCAACAGAAATTACTGTTTATAATCTTCAACACCTAAAAACACCTGCCTCGTCAAGAAAGAATCTTACTACAATGATTTTATCATAAGAAAACGTGTAAATTCTATTAAAATGATTGACTTGAAAATTACTGAAATATAGCAGATACAGAGGGAACATGGAAAATGTACAAAGCAAAAAAGCTGAATTAAAAGATACAAAGGAAGGAGAGAAAATGAAAATAGGATTCACATACCAAGCACAGTAAGATTGATCTGGACTGAGTCCTCTCCGTGCTTGTTCTTGGCTGTAAGGATGTATTTGCCAGTCATTTTCCTCTGGGCCTTCATGATGAGGATCTTGGTGTTGTTGCCCGAGGCGTCGACCCTCATCTGGTCCTTGGTGACGAGTTCCTGTTCAGGGAAATTGAGTAGGGGCTGTTTTTTGGGGGGAAAATGGCCATAACAGTGGGAGGAGGAGGAGGAGGGGCAGGAGGAGGAGGGAAGAGGAGGAGCAGGAGGAGCAGGAGGAGAAAGTGTACCATCCAATTCAGGTCAGTGCCACCATCATTGTTCCATTGACGTTCGAAGGGCACCAATGGTGTAAAGAGGAGGAGGAGAAGAAGGAGGAGGAAGAGGAGGAGGAGGAGGAGGAAGAGGAGGAGGAGGAGGAGGAGGAACGAAGTGTCCCATCCAATTCAGGTTAGTGCCACCATCATTGTTCCATTGACGTTCGTAGGGCACCAATGGTGTAAAGAGGCCCCCAAGGGACAACGCCAAGATGGTGTGGAGTTGTTTGGAGATGCCCCGACGGGGATTTTTTATTTCCAGATGCCAGCATCAGCAAAACGGGATGATACGAGCGATGGGAGATGGCCAACCAGCATCATCATCATCATCATCATCATCATCATCATCATCATCGCCATCATCACCATACGATTGTTTTCAGGAACATTTTCATTGTTTACATTTTGTATGTGAAGTGGTGAGTTTATTTATTTCATTTTTTTTGTTGTTGTTGTGGAGGATTTGTTTCGTTTTTTTTAAGACGAGGAAAGAAAAAAAAAGGAAAAGAAAAAAGAAAACATGCGTTACTATGATTACTGTCATTGCATAAAATATCTACTCGTTCACTAGCGAAGAGAAAGTCAGCTTTCATTTGTAAATTGGGGAAATTAATAATATATTTTAGAAAGAAATAAAGAGATAAACATTAGATTTTGAGATACAGGGATGCACATTTCAAGTACATGATGAATGTGACGCCAACCGTGAGTAAGAGTTATAGTATTATCGGTTATCAATATGATTTCATATCAATACCTGTTGAAGAAAGGTGTTATTAGATAACAGGGGAACCATTATATGCCAGAAAGGTGTTATTAGATAACAGTGAACCATTAAATTCTGGCATTTGATACTGAGGAAACAGAAGAACAGGTTATGATATTTAGGTAAAGATAAATATAGAGATAAAAAGATTAGAAAAATAAAGGATTGATATAAGAAATTGATAAAAATTATTAGAAAATAAAGAATTGAGAAAAATTTGATGAAATAGATTAGAAAAATAAGTGATTGAGATAAGAAGAAATTGATTAAAGATAGAAAAATAAGTGAATGAGAAAATAAAAAATTGATTGAAAAATTTGAAAAATAAAGAATTGAGATAATAAATTAATAAAAAATAGAAAAAAGGGATTAGGATAATAAGAAATTGAAAAAAAAGAAATATAAGGGATTGAGAAAATAAGAAATTAATGAAAATAGAAAAATAAGGGATTGATGTAATAAGAAATGGATAGAAAAAATAATTATAAGGGATTGAGAAAATATGAGATATATAATTAGAAGCAGATTTACTTAAGCTAAGGAAGATATACTATAGACATATATAAGAGAGATAAAGAACAGAAGTAAGAAAGAGGATAAAGGGAATACATACAAGGGTAAGTACTAAGTTAACATATTATGAACATAGAAACATCGAACAAAAAGTTAATGTGGATATATATAGAGCCGACTTCCTATTACGCCGATGAGATAGAAAAGTAGATCTTCAGTGCTAACAGGGACCATACGAAAACGAAAATGAAGCACTAAAGTCGCCGCAAAGATTCCTGGCAAAATAAGCCCCACCCACTGATGACGTCATGGCCAATCACATTGTCTCACACGTTAGCGGCGGTTACAATGCATCCCCTTATAAATTTTGAATTATACTATCTTATAATCACTTTCATAGGATGTGTTGTGACCGCTTTTAACTCGGGGAGACAACACGATAGGCTTTGTCATCATTGGGGGTGGGGCTTATGATTGGCTATGACATCATCGGGGGTGTGGCTTATTTTGCCCGGAATCTCCGCGGCAACTATAAAGAATAAGCAACAGAAACTACGCGAGAAAAAAAAGATATTTGATTGATTAATGTTTGAGTTTACTGGCATCCTGATATAAAACTCAAAATCAATCAATCAGTCTCTTTTCTCTTGTAGTCTCTTCAAGTGAATCACTAAGGAACACACATTAGATACTACAAGAGAAAAGAGAGATTGACTGATTAATTTTTGAGTTTTCTGGCATCCTGAAATTAAACTCAAAATTAACCAACCAATCTTTCTCTTGTAGTTTCTTCTTCTTGTTCCTTAGTATGGACATACAATTCCCTGATGGAAATAATAACAATATGATGCTAATGAACATCTATTAAAAAAGGGTCCCTGTCAGCAACTGTGACGTCACGGCTCCCACCAAGACTGGACCGCCAGCCTCCATCAGATCTGTGCTGGGTTAGTGGGAATGAAATGAGAAATGAAGCAGAGGAGACGTTGATTTCTCTGCTGTTCTCTCACCATGCAGAAAGGGATCTACGGCCTCCCAGTGGCAAAGATACCATGCTTTTGCTGTTCGTTCCGACATGTTTTCTACGATAATTTTAAATTTATCATGATTTTTGTGTTCTAACTTCCAAATTAGGGTTATATATACTTGGAGATTTGGATTTTATATAAATATTTTCTTTTCAAATTTTTTTTCTTTCAAGTTTCTGTTCTCTGGTAGTTGGTTGAAAGACAAACAATCTTAAATTGAGGGTTATATATTCTAGATATTGATTTTCATTCTTGTTCTTTTAAATTTGTTTTTCATTCAAGTTGCGTTCTCTGGTAATTGCTTGGAAGAGAGGTAGATGTTTATGCTATTCAATAATTATTAAAAGAATCAAATACTTCTTCATGCATCATGAATTATTTCTTTGATGATAAATAACAAATGTTTAAAATATTTTGATGACTCTTTTTATGGTGTATGGATTCCATGTCGAGAATATATGAATTATTCTAAAATCTATATTTTCAAATATTTATTAATCAATTTTACTATCTTTACTCAAGCAAGCTTCGACAAACTACTTCCAATAAAAATCATGATAGATTTAAATATAACTAGAAATAAAATCATTGTAAAAGAAAGAGAGACAATCAGATGACATACATTTCATTTGCACTGATGAAGAACCTCTCTCTCAAATACAGAATACACCTGCCAGACATTTTTTATCTGTGAATTCTTATGTATTCTTCAATTCATCAGTTGCAAACGCATGGATGTTATGCTCATGTCTACCTTTTAGGGAAAGGGGGCAAAGATACAATTGGAACAACCAAATGCATATAAGGTAAATGCATTTTGTAATATCAATACCCATTTGATAATATAGTATCATTTTGTTAGTTTAAAGAATCTTTGAGTTATACCAAAATATTTCTTTCTACTTTACACTTTATATTAGGTGTCACAGTATTACAGAGTGATAAAAATATTTATCATTAATAAACAAAGTTACCATCTCATTGATGTCTATAAGTAGTGGACTATCTTGACCATAAATATTAGCCTTATTTGACCAGGCATCAATCAATCTTCATATAAATATGAGCTTTATTCAATATTTATGGTCAAGATAATCTAAGTACAAAAACACCAAGTAAATAGATAATTAATTCAATAAAGGAATAATTGAATAAATGAGAACGTAAAAAAATAAGTAAATAATATTTGCAAGTTTTCTTATTTAGATTTTTTATGACAGATGTCAAATAAATCCTATGCACCAAGATAGCAATCCGTATTTTAGCATATCAGTTTATCTTAATTTCAAAATATCAATAGATCTAGTTCACATCAGAATTTTCAATTCATTACCATCTGTGTACATAGGATAACATATTATCATCATACCCACAAGGGGATGCTTTAGTAATTCATGTAAAAAATGCATACATATGATTTAATAAATTGAATAAATTTCGCCATTAATTAGAGGCAGCATTCAAAAAGAAAAGTACCTTTCATTATTACATCATTTTCACCACAGTCACTAGTAATGACTGAAGTGGAAATGCCTACTTTGGTTAATTCTCCACTTGGGATACCACTGACAATATCCTGTCAGCAATGTAGAATGTGCAGGTTATTTTCAACTACATTCATGTGAGGCACAGTCTACAATATGAGGATCATACGAAATCCTACTTGCCAACCAAAGATACATTAATCAATGATACTAACTTTCTTGAATGTGCAACTGTCACTTACACTTCCTTGCTAAGATGCTTGGTTGCAGGTTAGGTTCAGAAAGAAAACGAGGTGATGCATGCTGGTAGTTTGAGATGCCTACAGAACATTGACCATTTTTGGTAACAAATAGAATCTAATGGTGATGTCTTTCTGAAGAATGTATTTCTGAAGGTTAAATGAATTTGCTTATTAAGTTTTTCAATGTTTTTTACAGTGAAAACCTTGACCAAAGGAACTTCTGATTGAGTTTTCCGTTGAATAATGTACTTCTGAAGGTTAAGTGAATTTACTTTCTGATTTTATAAGTTTTTAATGCTTTTACAGTGAAAACCTTGAACCAGAGTAACTCCTGATAGACTTTTATGTTGAAAATGTACCTAAAAAGTTTAATGGCAACCAGAAGTCCTGATCTTTTGCTTTTTTATAAAATTATATTTCATGTATTTCACTTTTAAGATAGTAAAGCAATTGGATAGGATCACAAATATCAAAATGAGATTCTAAATGCACACAATATCACAATGCTAGATGTTCTGTGCTATCTCTTGCTCATGCACTACAAAAATGAAAGATTTCAGACGAGAAAATAGTTACCTTTTAGAGAGGTTATAATCTCAAAGCCAAGGTACTGGCTTCATTGCTCAGGTGTTATATCATTTTGCAAATATAACAAAGGTAACTTGTTTCTCGCTAGGAATATGCTGGTTAAGTGTAATTCTTGAAGTAGTTCGTTTGTATGTACATCAACAACAACAACAACAAACTATTCAGAAAGTTTAGGAGGGATTTCGTCAAGTTCTTTCAAAGATTGATATCAACGTTTGTGGTAATATTCAATCTTTTAATTTTGAATTTTTTATGATAGGATATGTTGATTGAATTATGAAACTATATGAATAATAATGAATTCATGTTAATCCACAAACATATCAGTCGTTAAAATATCTTACGAATTCCCTCTATATAACTTTCTTAGTGAATTGATATCTGATTTGCTATCAAAACCTTCCACAAAATCCAGCTGTCCTATTGGTCGAAACTTTTCTAGTAACAGCCAATCCTGCTCAAGCATCACTGGTAGAATAATGATGCTCTGTGTTCATTGGCTGATACACAACTTTTCCCATCCAATAGGAGGCGAGGTTACCCCCATCAGAGGCTTCTGGGACTTAGTGGGAGGTGTCGATGAGATTTAGAACGTGAAAAGGTGGACACTGATGCTGCGTCTTGTTGACGTTGTTGCTATTGATTTAATCTTTTTTATATATTTTTAATCCGCCAGCCTCCAATTTCAGTGGCTAAACATGTACAAGTGTACTAGTGCACTGTCATGTATGTCTCATCACGTGTACATGTACGTTTCTACAGTGGAGGACCTTTTGAATGGGGTTGATTTTTTTGGGGGGAAGTGAGGATTATTTCCTGCAATTTGGTGAATGTAGAGTCTTTGCCTTACTAAGAATTACTACTACTAGTTACTTTACATTTCTTAAGGGAAGGTAATAACAATTGATGCTTTCCAAATATTAGGAGTTACTTTGAGAGCACCAAAGTCATCCCAAAATAATGAAAGAAAATTGAAATATACTTTATTTCAACGGCAGTAAGACAAACTACATTACCAATCCATTCACGTGGTTCCGTGCATTTTATTCTATCATTTTTAATCAATACAATTTCAGAAAAGAGGATTTATATAAGAATTTCTTATCTAATTGTTTTAAAAATAGTTGTATTTTCACTATTTTGTCAGGCAGTGGAATAATGTTTCCATTTGAAATCTAATTTCAGAGAACTATAGATAATGTACTGAAGACTATGATGTTTTTGGAAAAAAATTATAACTATGAAAATTTAACCCTATTTTTTCAATACAATTTTTGAAATAGAAAATACACGGAACCATTGGATAGCTGTAAATTTTGAAAGGTATATCTGGACCAATATGGGCATTTTAAAATAAGCATAACTCTACTTCAAAGAAAATCAACTCTAATTGAATCTAAATGTTTACTACATTATCAGCTGAATTTCAAACCAAATAAAATATCAAAACTAAAAGTCTATCAAAATCTACTTTTAATGTTACAAAAATGACTACTAAGTAATTAGAAAAAATCTATATATCTAATTCAAAATCACAAAGTATTGACCTATGTGAACTAATGTCTTTCGCCATGTCAAAAATTGAAGCTTAAAATGATTTATTTAAAAAAAAAATGACTTTGTTGGTCGGAAAATAAACCAAATATAAATAAAATTCGTGATATTGTTATTTTGGATAAACAGAATAACAAGAAATTTTTATTGGGATTTGGTATTTTAAAATAAAGAAAGGTAGAAATAAAATATCTAAAATTGCAAATGGTTCGAAATAAAATAAATATCGAGGGAAATGGTAAAACTATATAATTCACACATCGTAAAATAATATATAAATACTGACGAAGTTCTAAAAGGATATATTGCAACCAATAAACCTCTCTATAGTGACAGTTACTCAAAGGTTTTCATTCTACCTTTCATAAGTAACATGATATATGTCATATTATCTTTGTTATTTAAGGCAATACTTATATATTCCCTCTAAGCTTTTATTTTCATAATGGCTTTAAAAGAATCTGGCAACTGCACCTCAAAGATACATCTGGCTCCAAGGAATCTTGCAACTACACCCCAAAGATACATCTGTCTCTAGGGAATATTGTAACTATACCCCAAGGATTCATTTAGCTCGAAGGAATCTTGCAAATACACCCTTAAGGATTCATCTACCTTCATGGAATCTTACCAATACGCCCCAAGGATTCATCTAGCACCCAGAAATCTTGCAACTGCAACCCCAAAGATTTATAAGGCTCCAAGGAATCTTGTAAATACACCCCCAAGGAATCATCTAACCCCAATGAATCTTGAAACTACACCCCAAGAATTCATCTATCCCCAAAGAATCTTACAACTACACCGCAAGGATTTATCTAGATCCAAGGAATCTTGTAACTACACCCCAAGGATTCATCTACCCCCAAAGAATCTTACAACTACACCTCAAGGATTTATCTAGATCCAAGGAATCTTGTAACTACACCCCCAAGGAATAATCTAGCTCCACCCATAAGACAAGAACCCTCATAAAGTGCTTAATTCCTTAAAATAATCTCGGACACGCGCACTGTCCTCGGAATCCCGTTTTCTATGTATTCGAGGACCTAAAAACTCTCCCAGTTCCTGAAATTTAACTGACCTTGTCATTATGAGTCCAGACGTTCGTTGGTTTGGGCTCACCGCTGATGTCAATATCGTACAGATATTGCTGTCCAACCTTGATGGTCATATCCTTAACGTTGGTTCGGTCAATACGAGGTTTGCCTGGTTGTAAATAAAGATATATATATATGAGCCTTTCAAGAATTGATAGTAAAGGTAGATTTTTTCTATGTGTAATATGTGTCTTATTGCTCATTTAAGTATATCAATTTAAGGTAATGGGTAAGTTTTCAATTCAAGTCGCAATGCATCAATTTAAAAATGATAAGTAAATAGAATAGAATCACCACTTTTTTTTCGTGGAAATAGTTATATCTATATTTCATCAAGTTTATCTTAAATACTGTGGCTCAATACGTGCATTAAATAACAAACAAGTGACGTTACCATGTTGAATCAAAACGTATATTACTAAAGACAAATACATTATATGTCCCATTCAATTTCCCTCAATCACCTGAAACTATAATCAATCAACTATACAAAATGAGAAACAGCACTCACGGAAGCGAGCTCTAGCAGTATGGGGTAGAGTGGAGTCAGATGGATCACCCACTCCAGCCTTGTTGACAGCCCTCACGCGGAACTCGTATTTCTCGCCCTCTGTCAAGCCCTTCACTGGTCCTTGGCACTTGTTGCCCTGGACTTTGCCGCATTCGACGAAATTCTGCAGGTGATGGAAGGTAAAAATGTCACAATATCAAAGCACATATTTTAAATTCTGAGGGTGATGGAAGGTAAATATGTCACAATATCTAAGTACATAATTGAAATTCTGAAGGTGATAGAAGGTAAAAATGTCACAATATCTAAGTATATAACTGAAATTCTGAAGGTGGTGGATGGTAAAAAAGTCACAATATCAAAGCACATAACTGAAATTCTGCAGGGGATAGAACGTAATTATGTCACAAGATCAAAGCACGTAACTCAATAATATATCAAACTTATGTTTGTGTGTATTTTTTTCTTATTGTAATCTAACAATTTAATGTCTTCTTAGAAATGACCATAAAAGAATCTAAGGAAATTAGGTTAATCAATATATTTCGGCTAATCAATATATTTCGGCCAATATATAATATAAAATTCCTCAGTGTAGATGTGAAGTTCATTATTTCCTCCAGCTAACTTTCTAAAGATTTATAATACTAGTATCTTTTACTTGAAATATTAATAAAAATAGCAATAATTTCCACAAGTTTATGAACAATTAAAATTAGTGGGAAAAGAGTTTTACTCAAAACCTCCTTAGTCTTCGAAATAACTTGAAATATAGAAATAAAATCACACGCTAACTTACATCTGAGTCCTTTGGCTTCATCTCAATAATGTAGCCAGTAATCTCAGCACCACCGTCTCTGATAGGTGGGTCCCATTTCAGTTGGACGCTGGTTTCGTCGAAGTCGGTGATGTCAGGAAGACCTGGAGGTCCTGGCTTCTCTGTTGGAGGAAGAAATGGGATATTTCTTAGTTACGGCTCAAAAAACAACAATGAAGTAATGAATCTTCGCAACAAAATGTGGCGTATATTAGTAAATATTTTATGTATTAAGTTTATATTTTTTTTTGTTATTTAAGCCTAAAAAAATAAAATAAAATAAAATGAACAAAGGCAGCTTCACAATTGAAAATGATAAATATTGTAAATATTTTATGTACAAGTTCACAATGAATATTTTCTTTTTTCTTACTTGGAGTAAGAAATTAGATATTTTTGAATAGTTACGCCTAAAAAAATAATAAACTAAGGCACTTTCGTAATAGAAGGAAACCCATATTGAGATTTTTTTTTACTTAATGCTTAAATATTACTTTATCATTATCATTCTTCAAGTCACCTCCCAATTACGATAGTAATAATAAAGTTTCAAATCCTGTGAGACTATCTATAGTTGAAAAAAAAAATTCTTCGCAACAAAATGTGACGTATAGTAGTAAATATTTTATGTATTAAGTTCATATTGTTTCGTTATTTAAGCCTAAAAAAAATGACAATGAACAAAGGTATCTTCACAATTGAAAATAACAAATATTATAAATATCTTATGTACAAGTTCACAATGAATATTTTCTTTTTTCTTACTTGGAGTAAGAAATTAGATATTTTTGAATAGTTACGCCTAAAAAAATAATAAACTAAGGCACTTTCGTAATAGAAGGAAACCCATATTGAGATTTTTTTTTACTTAATGCTTAAATATTACTTTATCATTATCATTCTTCAAGTCACCTCCCAATTACGATAGTAATAATAAAGTTTCAAATACTGTGAGACTATCTATAGTTGAAAAAAAAAAAAATTCTTGGTATAAAAGAAGTATAAAATTTATGACTAAGATATAATTTTATCATGGCAATAATAAAACTTTAAATTCAGTGAGATTACCTATAGTTAAAAACATTCCTTAGTATAAAAGAAGTAGAACATTGATAGAACTAAGACATAACTAAATCTATAAAACTAAGATATAACTCTATAATAGCAATAATAAAGTTTCAAATTCAGTGAGATGATCTATAGCAAAAAAAAAAAAAAAAAAAAAAAACATTCCTTAGTATAAAAGAAGTAGAAAAATCGATAAAACTCAAGACCCAGTTAACTCACCAAATGGATCCTTAGCAACAATGGCCTTGTCTCCATCCAAAGGATCGGATTCTCCCTCGTCGTTGTGAGCCTTGACACGGAACTCATACTTCTTGAGGGGCTCCAGACCAGTTACCTCGAACTCAGGAGTGTCTCCATCACAACGTCCACAAGGCACCCAACGGCCTGAAGGAGGAGTCATTAAAATGTTATTTAATTAGGTGTTGGTTTGACTACTTTGGATGTACTGATTTCAGGAGGAATTGATTAAAATGTTTTAGATAAAATTACATTTTTTTTCTGGTTCTGATGTGGTGGGTGTTTTCAGGAAGAATGGAGCCATTGAAAAGTTATTCATTTAGGATTTGGTTTTACTATTTTTGGACGTACTGTTTTCAGGATGAATTGATTAAAATTTTTAAAATAAAATTACATCTTTTTCTGGCTCTGATGTGGCGGGTGTTTTCAGGAAGAATGGAGTCATTGGAATTCTATTCACTTAGGATTTCGTTTTAATATTTTGGATGTACTGTTTTCAGGAGGAATTGATTAAAATGTTTTAAATAAAATTACATCTTTTTCTGGCTCTGATGTGGTGGGTGTTTTCAGGAAGAATGGAGTCATTGGAATGTTATTCACTTAGGATTTAGTTTTAAAATTTTGGATGTACTGTTTTCAGGAGGAATTGATTAAAATTTTTTAAATAAAATTACATCTTTTTTCTGGTTCTGATGTGGTGGGTGTTTTCAGGAAGAATGGAGTCATTGGAATGTTATCTACTTAGGATTTTAATTTACAATTTTGGACGTACTGTTTTCAGGATGAATTGATTAAAATGTTTTAAATAAAATTACATCTTTTTCTGACTCTGATGTCGTGGGTGTTTTCAGGAAGAATGGAGTCATTGGAATGTTATTCACTTAGGATTTGGTTTTACTATTTTTGGATGTACTGTTTTCAGGAGGAATTGATTTAAAAGTTTTGAATAAAATTATTAAGTTATCTGGCTTTGAAGTGGTGGGTATTTTCAGGAAGAATGGAGTCATTGGAATATTATTCACTTAGGATTTAGTTTGACTTCCTTGGATGTACTGTTTTCAGGAGGAATTGATTTAAAAGTTTTGAGTAGATTGTTTTTCTCTAATGGCTCATGATCGTCCTCAATGTATGAAAGCGTTTAAAACGTCAAAATCAAAGTACATAAGAATCCTTTTTTTTACTATTTAAGATAAGTAATGATTTTCAATGTATAAAATTCATGAGGATTTAATATATGAAATAAACTGATATATGAAATATACGTTTTCCGCTTTATCATTACTTCTGGCTTACAAGCACTAAAAATTTACCAGTTATGACGTATATTCATTTTTTTTTTTACTTTAAAGGCTTAAAGGCCACTCATGAATGGCAGAGGCAAAGGAGAGTGACCTTGCCCGATCAAGCAGGACAATGCCCTAGAAACTGACCATATATACATATGATCAGCACCTATGCCCCCTCTCCATGCAAGCTAGGACCAAGGAGGGCCAGACAATGGCTTCTGATGAATCAGCAGATAGACATATAGGCTTCCCCAAAACCCCCATCCTCAGCTCAAAAGGATGGTAAGGTTGCATCGACCAAAGAAACTAACGAGTATGAGTGGGACTCAAACCCCCTGTCTGGCGTTCAGCAGTCAGGGACACGACCATATCTTACAAGAACAAACAACTTACCTGTTGTGACATCCATCTTCTCGATGAAGTAGCTGTCAATGGGCACACCACCATCGTCCTTAGGAGGTTTCCACTTGAGTTTGCATCCTTCCTTGTGGATGCCTGAGATCTCAAGGGGTCCCTCGGGCTTGGATGGACGGTCTGAAGGAAAGAGTTTCAAACATGATCAAAACCAAAATTGATTAGTTTTCTAAATTACAAATTTATTACATAGTCCAACACGTTAAAATAAAAAATAATTAGTTTTGGAAATTGCAAATTTATTACATAGTCCTACATGTTAAAATAAAAAAATAATTAGTTTTGGAAATTGCAAATCTATTACATAGTCCTACACGTTAAAATGAAAAATAATTAGTTTTGGAATTTGTAAATTTATTGCATAGTCCTACACGATCAAAACCAAAAATAATTAGTTTTGAAAACTGCAAATTGATTACAGAGTCCTACACGATCAAAACCAAAAATAATTAGTTTTGGAAATTGTAAATTTATTACATATTCTTACACGACCAAAACCTAATATAATTAGTTTTGGAAATTGCAAATTGATTACATATTCCTACACGATCAAAACCAAAAATAATTAGTTTTGAAAACTGCAAATTGATTACATAGTCCTACACGATCAAAACCAAAAATAATTAGTTTTGAAAATGGCAAATTTATTACATCGTCCTACACGATCAAAACCAAAAATAATTAGTTTTGGAAATTGTAGATTTATTACATTTTCTTACACGATCAAAACCAAAAATAATTAGTTTTGGAAATTGCAAATTTGTTACATATTCCTACACGATCAAAACCAAAAATAATCAGTTTTGGAAACTGTAAATTTATTAAATGTTGTAAATATTGGAAAATTTCTTGACTTCCAGGGAAATCATAATTATTATTCCTTTAAATTTATTTGAATGTTTATATATATGACTACCTTATACTGGTAAAAGAGACTACAACATGAATTCCTATTCTTTAAATTGTATATGCACTCACGTAAAACCATACAGCATCCATATATCACCTACGAAATAGATAATCTCTCTCTCTCTCTCTCTCTCTCTCTCTCTCTCTCTCTCTCTCTCTCTCTCTCTCTCTCTCTCTCTCTCTCTCTCTGAATTTTTATCCTTTACATGCATATATACTCACGCCAAGCCATACAACATACATATATCACCTACGAAATAGTTAAGTCTCTCTCTCTCTCTCTCTCTCTCTCTCTCTCTCTCTCTCTCTCTCTCTCTCTCTCTCTCTCTCTCTCTCTAACTCACCAAGGACCACAAGCTCAAGAGTGGCTTCATCAGAGCCAGAGTCATTCTTGGCAGAGATGGTGTAGACGCCACTGTGCTGCCTCTCGGCATCATTGAGGTTGAACTTGGTCAAGTAGTCCTCGAACTGGATGACGTAGTTCCCTCCGGTCTCCACCTTCTTCTTGTTGAAGGTCCACCAGATCTCCGGTGGGGGTTCACCCTTGACGTCAACGTCCAACTGGACCCTCTGGCCGCGACGGGTGACAATCTTCTTGAGCTTCTCGCGGTTGATCACGGGTTTCACTGTGGGGTCACAAGGAGACGTGAGAGGTAGAGTGGAGTTTTGAGGTGATGATATGATTGGTGATGAAATCTTTATTTAATATGAAGGATGACGGGGTGCTGGTAGGGTGGGGCGTATATGAAAAGTTATTTGAGTGTTGGGAAGATAATATTATTGGTGAGGAGATCTTTATTCAATATGATGATGGGGTACTATTATGCGTAAATGAAAAGTGATTGATAGCATAGCATATTTTAGGGTAAAAATATTGCAATGGGAACTAGACGAACAGTGATCAATAGCATAATATATAATGTTGGAGGTAAAAATATTGTAATATTTTGAAAATATTAATATGAATTATGAATTACAAGTGCGGTGTGGTATCTAGACGAAAAGTGATCAGTAGCATATCATATAATATTTAGATATATTGTAATGGCCCCCTCCCCCCAAGAAATAAGATGAATAGTAGTAAAACAAACATTTTAATAGGAAGAAAATCTACGTTAATAACTCGGAGAATTGGAAGATGATTGTGAAAAATATAAAGGAAAATCATCACTTTTTGAAATTACACAATTAGAGGACAGAAACTAGAAGCGGTCCATTGATAACAAAAACACAGGACTCACGAGTAATCCTAATCCAGAATAATAAAATTTCATTATTTCTCGTGATTTACAGGTTCCAAAGTTTCCTTTCCTCTCCTTGTTAGATAGACACTAAGTCTCATGACAGGTTAAATATAGTGTTTTAGCTTTCATCATCATCATCATCATCATCATCGCAAAGGGCCTCAACAGGAATAGGATTCATTGGCTAGATACATCAAAGGATAGCCAGTTCCTTGTGATGCGCAGTGCCTATCTAACTAAGGCAAGTGACCCCTACCCCTGCCGGTCCATACTAATTCTAGTAAGACAAACCGCCAGGCATCAGGAGTAAAAGCCAAAGAGACAGTTTGTCTATCGCATTAAACCCAATCCGTCACCCTGCTGACAGTGACTTCATCGAGATTTAAGGGGTTATTTCCTCCACACCCAAAGCTCTCATTACTCCACCAGGTTGCTCATCCGCTTATACGAGTATAACCGTTGGTAAAATTAAAAAAACTTGCAAGTAATTTCCCAATATTGCTTAATAAAAAATGACATCCAGGATAACGAATGACCACAAGGAGAGGAATGAACAGTAAAAAGAGACTAAAATCACTAGACTGCAAACTTACTGAATCTGGCTTTAGCCACATGAGGCTTAGTTGGGTCGGATGGCTCACCAGGACCAGCCTTGTTCACAGCCGTGACACGGAACTGATAGGTGTTACCTTCCTTCAAGCCTGGGCAGCGGCACTCGGTCTTAGGGCCCTGAAATACATATCCAAATTGTTATTATATAAAGAACAATGAAAAATTTTAGATAATTTTGATTATAATATCTTGAAAATTTTTAATAATAATAATGATAATAATAATAATTCTATTAATTTTGATAATTTTAGGAATAATAATAATAATAATAATAATAATAATAATAATAATAATAATAAAAATAATAATAATAATAATGATAATAATAATATAATAATAATAATAATAATGATAATAATTTTGATAATAGTAGATACTAAATATAGAATTTGGCAAAACAAAAATGATAGAGAAATGGAAGCCTAAATGTAAGAAGAACAGTTCTGATTAACATATTTGGCATTATTATTCTCACATAGATAAATACATTGACAATATCCCAGTAAGAAAAAAGTAAAAGCACATGACATACTGATACATATGACGTCATTCAGCAAAATACTTGTGACGTCACAAATAAAATACTAGTGACGTCAACGATGTCCCAGTAAGAAAAAAGTAAACGCACATGACATACTAATACAGATGACGTCATTCAGCAAAATACTTGTGACGTCACAAATGAAATACTAATGACGTCAACAATGTCCCATTAAGAAAAGAGTAAACGCACATGTCATCCAAATACATATGATGTCATTCAGCAAAATACTTGTGACGTCACAAATAAAATACTTGTGACGTCATAAATAAAATACTTGTGACGTCAACAATGTCCCATTAAGAAAAGAGTAAACACACTTGTCATCCAAATACATATGATGTCATTCAGCTAAATGCTCGTGACGTCACAAATAAAATACTAGTGACGTCAACATCGTCCCAGTTAGAGAAGAGTAAACGCATATAATATCTACATTTATATGACGTCATTCAGCAAAATACTTGTGACATCACATATAAAACACTAGAGAATTCATTTCGAAACTTACCTCTGACTCATAGAGAGTTTCCCAGGTCGATCCATATCTTTCCTTCTTCTCAATGATGTATTTGGAAATGGGAGCACCACCAGTGTCTCTTGGGGCTTCCCACTTGAGGTCAACTCTATCCACGTCCCAGTCGAAGATGTCAGGTATTCCAGGCTTGCCGGGGGGTCCTGCAGGATAAAGCAAACGAAAACCGGTATTTAATATTCAAGTGTTTATACTATAAAAGAAAATAATTCTTAAAACAACTGTTAACCAATAAATCTGAAAAAAATTTTAAACAATAAATCTGAAAAAATCTTTAACCAATAATTCTGGAATAAGATTTTAACCAATAATTCTGAAATCAATTTCTAACCAATAATTCTGAAATTAATCTTTAACCAATAATTCTGAAATCAATTTTTAAGTTATTAGGGAATCAGTAATTTTCACATTCAATTTTCTTTTAAGTTATGTGAGAATGATTAATTTCAAATTGAAATCTTTAAGCTATAAAGAAATCAAGTAATCCCAAATTCAAGTTTTTCAACATACAAGGGAACCGAGTATTTTAAATTCAAGGTTTTCAGTTAAAAAAGAACAAATAATGTAAAATTAATTGTTTCAAATTATAAAAGAACCAGTAATTCCAAATTCAATTATTTTACATCATAAAGAAACCATTAATTTCAAATTCAAATTGTTGAGTTATAAATGAGCCACTAATTTCAAATTCAAATCTATAAGTTACAAAGGAATTAGTAACTAGTAACTTCGAAAATTGAATATTTTCGAAGTTATAAAGGAAATAATAATTCCATATACATATTTTCAAGTTGTACTAATATCATCTGAAAAGACATTTAAAATAAGAAGAATTGAATAACGAATAACAATTGCTCTTCAGGATCGACTCACCGTATGGGTCCTTCGCCAAAACAGCGTGATCTGTTTCCAGAGGCTCGGACTCTCCCTCCTCATTGACGGCCTTCACGCGGAACTGGTATTCCTTGCCTTCCTGAAGACCTGGGACGTCCATGTTGGTATCCTGCAAGATAGTAATGACGATTACTTATTGAATCCGGGGTAGAAATGTCGTTGGGATCAGGTAGGTCATTCAATACCGAGGTGTAAAAAGGGAGAAACCAGAAGATGCAATTTGTAGTAAATGTTGAGGTAGGACAGCAAAATGAAAGAAAGGAAATGGGAATGGATATTAATTAGAAGGCTAAAAAGGGGGTTCATAGGTTACAAAGACCTTTCGTAAATCCTATATAGCACTACGATAAGGGTATTGGAGGCACTAACCCCCGGGGGGGGAGTTACCCATTAGATAGGATAAGGCGGAGTAAGTGAAATGTGGGTATATATAACCGTAGATTTTATCATCCCATCTTTAGTCCCGATAATACAGTATATCAATTAAAGTTTCTGCAGAGAATATTTCCGTATATTGAGAAAATAAATCAATAAATGGTGCAATAAGTGGAATATGGAAGTAAATATCCATCTTTTAAATGGTATACAACATACCTTAGTCCTACCGACGGGAACCCAGCGTCCGGTAGTAGGATCTTGCTTCTCCACCAAGTATTCCTGAATGGGCTTTCCACCGTCATCATCTGGCTTATCCCATTTGAGTTTACATCCCTTCTTGGTGACGTCAGAGACCTTGAGGGGACCCTTGGGTTTCCCGGGACCAGCTGTGGGAGATAAAATTACAATGTAAATTTCATGATGCACTTGGTAAGCCTTTGGAGGTATACTTTGATCATCTGTATCTTACATTATATATATATATATATATATATATATATATATATATATATATATATATATATATATATATATATATGTATGTATGTATGTATGTATATATATACATATATATATATACATACATATATATATGCATGTATATATATAATATATATATATATATATATATATATATATATATATATATATATATATATATATATATATATATATATATATGTATGTATGTATAATTGTATATATACATATATATATATATATATATATATATATTAAATATATATATAATATATATCATAGTATATATATATATATATATATATATGTGTGTGTGTGTGTGTGTGTGTGTGTGTTTGTAAATAGTCCCATATCCTTTTTCACCCTGGCAGCGACCAACCACCACTACATAACTACCACAAGCCCCTTCTCCCTACTAAGCTCATCTTCTACAGCGGAATTTTAATCTCATAAAAATCACACACAGAAATGAAAGTACTAAACATCGATGGAAGACTCTCTTACACAGAATGACGATTTCCACCTCGGCTTCGTCCTTGCCATGCTTGTTGGTGGCCACGATCTTGTAGGTGCCTGTCTGCTTCCTCTTGGCGTCAATCATGCTGAACTTGGTGTTGTAGTCAACGTTGGTGATCTCGATATTCTTCTCGTCGACCTGAAGCAAAAGGAGAGTAGATGAGGATGTTGAAGGCTTTTTTATTCGTACAGGATAAGGAGTAGATGTGAAAGTTGATATGTAGAGCTAGAAATGGGATACTTAAACTGATCTAATTAAAACAAATAACAACTTTGATATTCTGAGGAGGCCCAAAATATAATCTTGAGATTTTTGATTGGTAAAGCATCAAGAGTGTTTATAAAATTAGAGGCCTTAGTGGTTTGATATATGGAGTTATAAATAGGTTATATAAACAGGCTTAAATAAAAAAAAAAAAAAAGCTTTGATATTCTGACGAGGGTTTGCATGAAAAGTAATCTTAAAGCTTTTGACTGGTAAAGCATCAGAAGTATTTATAAAATTGGAGACCTTGCTGTCTTGATGCATAGAGCTAGAAATGTGCTACAAAACAGATCTAAAACAAATATAGCTTTGATATTCTGAGGACGTCCTAAAAGTAATTCGTTGTTAAAATTTGGTGAAAATCCGGAAGGAAGTTTTGACGTAATCCTGCTAACAGATAAACAAAAAGACGATTTTATAACCTCATCGGCGGAGGTAAGAAATCGCATAATGCCAAAAGCTAAGTCACTATGAAGAACAGGATATGAGTAATCCTACCTCTTTGCCATTAAGGAACCACTGCACTGTAGGAGCAGGTTCACCCTCAATGTTGACATCGAACTTGACATTACGAGTCGCCTTTGTAGTGGTTTGCTTCAGGTTGGTGCGGTCAATGCGTGGCTTCACTGTAAGAAATGGCGAATATTATAAGATGAATAATGATTATGGGATCCATAATGATAAACTGCTAACAGAATTGCTTATCATACTCTAAGTATTTACATTATGAATGATGTTTTACACTTGTTGAATTAGTATACTTCGGCTACAAAGGGTTGAGACATGATAATCTAGTGGATATTGTGTATTTTTTCATCTTAGACCAACATTGTAATAAATGAATAATGATTATGTGGCTCATAATCTTAAACTGCTAGCAGAATTGATTATTAGCATTAGATTCTTTACATTATGAATGGTATTTTACACTTGTTGAATTAATAAAATTCAGCAACAAAGGGTTGAGACTTGTGATAATTTAGTTGATAAGGCGTTTTTTTATCTTTGACCAACGTTGCCAGAAAGCCTGACCAATTTGTTTATGAGAAACGTAACACCTTCGTTAATCAGAGCCATGTCTCAACTCTCTGTAGTTAGACTATAGTACAATTACTTACAAGCCTTGTGTTTCACCAGGTGGTAATCAGTTGGTTCTGATTCGGGTGAGTTTCCGGCTTTGTTGACGGCGATGACTCTGAACTGGTATTCAGCGCGATGCTTCAGACCACCAACCTTAGCTTCCACTGGTGTACCTGGCTTCAGTGGGGTAATGACATCCTGTTTCACCTCCGCTGCAGGTTCCCAGTCTGGCATGAACCTATTTGAGATAAAAGGTAGCATTGTATCTTCCTATACAATGGAGATATTAAGATATTAGCATCAAGATAAAATAATGTTTTGAAGTTGTTTACAATTACTGAACAAATAGTCAATACTCACTTGTCCTTCTTTTGAATGATGTATTTCTGGATGGGTGCACCACCATCAGATTCGGGTACAGTGAACTTAAGATCAACAGATTTGTTGTCGTAGTCTGTGATCTCTGGACGGCCTGGGGCAGTTGGAACGTCTGGGAAAGAGACAATGAATATGAGTAAAGTCCATTATGAAAAACCTGTGACTCAAGTTTCTTGACAGGATAAGGTATTGAGTCATCTAACTGACAAGTTTACATGTACTTTTGTTTAAAGAATTCTTGATAGAGAATAATAACCATGATTCACGATTGGAGTGAACTTACCGAAGGGATTCTTAGCGAGGATGGCTTGATCAGCTTCCAGAGGCTCAGAATCTCCCTCGTCATTGTTGGCAGTCACCCTGAACTTATACTGGTGACCGGGCTCCAAGCCCTCCACGTTGAAGTATGGAGGAACGGTTGCACCAGGGCACTAAGGGAACGGTGATGGGAGAAAACGGAAAAGAAAACATGGATCAAGATGTGATTTCAGAGTGTGTGCAACATCTCTCCAAGGCTTCAATTGCTCTCCTAAAAAAGGAACATCTGAAGTGATTCACTCTTCCTGTTTGAGTAAAATGCCGATTTTGTTTACATCACCAGTACTGACGTAGGACAGATTTGTCTCCAGGTTTCAGTTATGATCGACATCCTAATTCTTATAAGAGCATTAGGCCTCAGGAGAGATGGCACAAAGGTACCAAAGTCTTGCTTTTAACCTTGGTAGTTGTGGAAAGAGAGGTTAGTATAGATTGAAATAAAATTGTGAGCAATAAACTGAGCTTGTATATGAAAAGATAGGCGCGTGTGAAAGACACAGAAAAGGCTAAAATATATAGCAGAAAAAACAAAGCTAAAAGTGCGTCAACAGAAAACGCAACTGGGGCGCTGTAATGTATTCCGGGCGGAAAGAGAGGAGAAAAAGTTCTGAAATAATGTAAGAACAACACATTTACAATTTTTAAAAAGGTTTCCTTTTACGTAAGTTTTTTGGTCTTTTTTGCTCGTTTTAGAATTTTTAAGCGCGGATACATTGAGATTATTTATCAGTGACTGTTGCGTTTTAAAACTTTTGGTTAACCCACCTTCCCGCATCTGACCCACTTGCCAGTAGCCAAGTCCATCTTCTCGATCTCGTACTCCTTGATGGGCATTCCACCGTCATCCTCAGGCTTCTCCCACTTGAGGCGGCAGCCCGTGTCATGGACGTTGCTAACATCCAGAGGACCCTTGGGCTTGCTGGGCTTACCTGCGGAGGATTTATATCAATGAGAATTTTAAATTGACTTAGGCTACTCTGGGGACTCACACCAGAAGCATATCTTGACATTGCAATAACATAAATGCTCTTCATTACTAACAACAGATCAAGGATCAGTAATGCCAGTATAATCATTCAAGAATTGCGATATAGCTGCTGCTGCTGACTCATAATAAACATACAGCTCAGTATATAAACATGGATTTAAAGACTAAGAACGTAACCACTATTACTTGCAGTAAAAGCATACAATATAGGAAAATGCACAATAAGGTCTTGCATATTACCCATCAACCAATAATGAATCTACCCACATAGGAAGGCAACTGATCTCTACTGTGATATGAATATCTCCTCAACAACTCACCAAGAACAACCAACTCTACAGTCTCAGAGTCAGATCCATTGCGGTTCTCGATCTTCAGTGTGTAGAGCCCAGCATCCTTCCTGGTGGCGTTGGTGATGGAGAACTCTGTGTGGTGATCAGTGTTCTCAATGTGGATCTTCTCACTGTTGGAGAGAGGAATGTTGTCCCTCCATGACCAGAGGACTTCTGGATTGGGTTCACCAATGTAGTCAACAGCCCACTTGTGGCTTCGGCCTACCTTGATGGTCACAGACTTGAAGCCATTGCGGTCAATGCGTGGTTTCACTAGAAAAGAAATTACACTATGTTGATAAATATCCGTAGGTTAATGTGTTTACTGAATTTATTTTATGGCTTGTTAATGGTATAGTTATGCTAGATTATGTCTCGCATATTTGAGGAAAAAATTAGTATAAATAACAACATCGAAGTGTGAGGATATAGGTGGGTATATTGGTCTCCCTCAGGATTTTCGTTAAATGTGCTTCCATGTTGAATTGCAAAATGTAACCAAATTAATTTCCATTGAAATATAATTCATCGCCCTAACATAAAACCATGATACTAAGAATGCTACTAAACTCTGTCTTCCAAAACTATACATGAAAAAAAGAGGTAAACAAGTTCAACTTTAAATTTTCCTTTCAATATCATGACTGTTATCATTCCTACAATCTAAACTAAGTTCCCTGTTTTAAAAGCAGACTGCTACAGTGAATTAATACCCCAAGTAAAACTATTCATTTAAATTTTCGCCCAATGAATCCACCCTCTCTCAAACACACTGTAAGAAATGACCCTCAAACTGCACACCAAACTTTATTTTCCTCACTGTAAAATGTGGACTTTTGGAAATACTGTATAAACAGTACCACTAATGAAATTTATATAATGTTTGTTTATTTCGTTTAGAGTATTTAGGAAATAACAATCATGATTACATTCATGATTCTTTACTTACGGTTCTTGTGTTTGCAGAGATGATTGTCGGTGGGCTCGGAAGCCTCACCCACTCCGGCCTTGTTAGCGGCACGCACTCTGAAGGAGTAGATCATTCCTTCCTTGAGGTCGGGCACCTGGCATTCACACTTGGTGTCTGGAGTCTGCAGGATTTCCTTCCATTCGAGGGAGTGCTTGTCCTTGATCTCGACGTGGTAGTGAGTGATAGGACGTCCACCGTCCTTCTCAGGTGGGGTCCATTGCAATACAACCATCTTGTTGTCGTAATCAATGATTTCTGGTTTACCTGGACGACTTGGCTCATCTGCAAGAGAGGAGTGAATGCTATAAGTTATAGTTTAGGAAACCTTTTCTATAAGTTATAGTTTAAGAAACTTTTTCTATAAGTTATAGTTTAGGAAACTTTTTCTATGAGTTATCGTTTAAGAAACTTTTTCTATAAGTTATCGTTTAAGAAACTTTTTCTATAAGTTATAGTTTAAGAAACTTTCTATAAGTTATAGTTTAAGAAACTTTTGCTATAAGTTATAGTTTAAGAAAAATTGTCTATAAGTTATAGTTCAAGAAACTTCTTCTATAAGCTATAGTTTAAGAAACTTTTTCTATAAGTTATAGTTCAAGAAACTTTTTCTATGCAAAATATTCATTGCAAATGCAATATTGTATTCCTGTTTCGGAATTTTTCTGAAAAGTTACATCAAGACTTATATTTGATCTCTGATTTGGGAAATATATTCTTGATTTGATAGGCACCTCAAGTTCATAGGCAATGATAGAAATATGTTTCTTATTATCAAGAAGACACGATTATAAACATTTATAAGACAGTGGGGATATCAAATATACATATTTATGTCCATACTTAGATACATATATACATATCAGAATCATAAAACAAACTAATTCAAAAGACAAATTAGCTCACCGTAAGGATTACGAGCCATAATTGGTTCGTCATTCTCCAGAGGCTCTGATTCGCCCTCCTTGTTAACAGCCTTAACTCGGAACTTATACTTCTTCTTGGGCGTGAGACCGTCCACAGTGAATTCCTCCTTCTCGGGGCCAATCTGTGATGAGAGAAGGATTCGTGGAATGAAAATCCAGGGATTTTGATGACTCGCGTATTTGCGTTTCGTGTATTCGCGGTTCTCGTATTTCCGGTATTGGCTTTAAGATAATTAGGTACCGATTACCGAGGGAGTGTAAGTTCATATGCTTGTTTGGTGAGGAATTTTAATTCTTAGACAGTGTTTAAGGAGTTAACATATATTGTATGATAGTGATTAATAAGTCAGTACATTTCCGTTCGTTCTTGAACTGTTTAGATAAATGGTGAGATTAAAATCGTCTCAAGATTTAAAAAGAATGTAATGTTAAGTTTTAGAAATTGATTTTTTTTTTAAATTTAATTGGAAATCAAGGTTCCAACATTGTAGGATGAATATCTTCTTCCTTTTTTATGAGGTTCTGAGAGAACAATTAATGATTTAAAAAGAATTCTGAATCACATGTGATAAGGAATTATAATGGTTATGTCATAGATTGACGTAATGAGGGATAATCTTTAATGTCTTTAGTATTTTTGTTAATTCTATAAATACCAATGAAATTAAAAGTAGCTCAGGGTACAAGCTACAAAGGCTGCATCTTTATCATTTTAATAGGAATATTGTATCTTTACTTCATTTTAGAGGGTTAGTAGTTAATGTACCTGTGATGATGGGAAAAAGGTGTCTACTTTTATGCCAATGCTACCATTACCAGCATCAACAATGGGCAATGATAATCTACTTTTCGTAATACTGATGATCTCCTGTGGCAGATATGGCAACAAATGCTTTTCAAGCGGGGAATAGCATTTCTTTTTGGAGAGAGGTTTTTCTTATATTCGAGTTGAATATGACTGAAATTTGGCTGTCTTCATTTGGGAAAATGGAAAAAAAGTCTGTCCCCTTATCCTTGTTATGTTGAATTGTTTTCGTCAACAAGGATATATCAAAGACTAGAAGCCTAGCTCGTATATTTGTTATATGAATTATTTTTTTCAATAAAGAAAAAGCAAAAACAAGAAGTTCACCTCGTATATTTGTTATATGAAGGAACTAGCAAAGACTATTAAATAAAATTTCACAATGATAAAATTTCTATATAATCCTAATCTACAAATTGATAAGGAAATATTTCAGATAAGAAAACCAAGCCCATCTGGAAATGCTTTCCCAAATCAACGCTTCCGGGGAAAACGAGCCACCAACTGCATACCTTGTGATTCGAAAAGCTTACAAGATACAAAATTAATATAAAAAGCTCCTCCGTAACGGTAATAAAAGAAATAGAAAATCAAGAAATAAAAAATGCATATAAAGCATCACCTCTAGATTAAAAAAAATTGGATACCTGAACGTTCACCACAAACTCCGCTTCATCCTTATCAAAAGGAGAACCTTTAACATTTTTGGAGTTCCTGCCATCTCTGGAGGAATCTCCCTCACCCTTGGTGTCCTTTTTCTTTGGTAGGGGGTAAGTCTCTTTAATGGTGGTTGTCACAGGCACTTCAATGAACTGCAAGGGGGAGATGGGGGAGAAGGAGAGAGAGAGAGGGTCATATGGGGAAGATAGACACACAAGAGAGAATTCCTTTTTGGGGCACTATCAATGGCACTCGAAGATAGGTAGTGCCACTGGGTCTTGCTGGATACTGTCTGAAGATAGTGCCACATGAGTATGTTTCTTATGATATCTTTTAGTTTTTAAGTTGATTCCTTTACTAAATAGTTATAACTGATTTATTTTGTCCTATAAACTTCCGTAGTATCTTAGATAAAAAATACTTGCAGTCTTTCTAAGTAGCAGTTATGATAGCTACCAATCCAGATTGCTATTAGTCATGCCAAGTGGCAGAATAACAGCTACCAGTCAAGACAGCTATTAGTCATGTCAAATTGCAGAATGATAGCTACCAATCCAGATTGCTATTAGTCATGCCAAGTGGCAGAATAACAGCTACCAGTCAAGACAGCTATTAGTCATGTCAAATTGCAGAATGACAGCTACCAATCCAGACAGCTATTAGTCATGTCAAATTGCAGAATGACAGCTATCAGTCCAGACATCCGGTAATCATGACAAATGGCAATAAAGACAGCTGGTATTCTTAGCAGCTGGTAGTCATAAACAGCTGGTAGTTACAACATTGATAAAGTTTGCTCTTGTCTGACGTCTCTATAACAAATCAAATTAAATTGATATCAACTATTTAGGAAAGGTTTGGTAGAAAATCTCTAAAAGATCCCATAAAACAGCATCATGTGTCACCACTCTGAATGGGTATAGAATTGGGTCGACAAAACACATGGGAAGAGGAATGTCTAGCACCATTGGCACACACTGAACTGTTTCAAGGCTAGAAAGCCATTGTTTACATTGTGCTAAAGCGTGCATCTATTAGACAAATACTTGATGAGTTTCGACTATAATTTTTCTTATGTGAAACAATACTTTGTAGGCCAATGATACCATTAATAAAAGTATAGACCAAACGTGTTTGGATTTTGGGGAGATAAAAAAAATATACACGTGTGAAAACAAATGTTAGCAGGATTATAATCATCGTAGTAATATCAAATGAGGATAATCGTTAAAGGTAATTATTCTGATAATTGTCTGTGAGATTTAATTAGGGTATTGCATAATTATATTATTCATACTAGTTTAAGAGTATAATAGATTTTATTTTCTAACATGATTAATCTTAATGTTAATACTCTTCTAATCTAGTAAATTAATATAAATGGGTTTCGTTTGAAATGCATTAAAAAAGTGTATTTTATTTGAATGGCTTATGTTAATCTATAAATCAAATCAGAATTAGGATAATTTTAGTTTTTGACCGAATCTAAAAGAAATTTACTTAATGTTAAGATCATTCCAATCAGTAAGAATCTGATACACATCACATTCAAATAACAGAGCAAAGAAAGACAATGACGATAATTTTGTCAATTGTTTGTTTGCTCTCTTTTTCTTCTGTTGCATTAGATACACAATTCTTTTCTGATATCAATCATATTGCTTTATGTTTGTGTTTCATTGAAAAAAATATGTATAAAAATCTACAGAATTTAAATGAACAAAATTCATTTAATAAACCCGTGGACATGAAGACCACAGAGTGATATACCTGGAAGAAAATTGGTAATAGCCCAATGACAAATGTATCTAACATTTCAATCTGTAATACTGATGTAATCCAACATCCCAAAGATAGAGATAATAAAAAAGAGAGTTGTAATCCAGCATCCCAAAGATGGAGATAATAAAAAGAAGGGGGTTATAATCCAGGATCCCAAAGATGGAGATAATAAAAAAAGAGAGTTGTATTCCTGCATCCCAAAGATGGAGATAATAAAAAAAGAGAGTTGTAATCCAGCATCCCAAAGAAGGAGATAAAAATAGAGCGTTCTCTTACCTCGCCAGCTGGTACCCAGTTTCCAGTATCCATATCCATCTTCTCAATGATGTATCCTTCGATAGGTAAACCGCCATCATCTTTGGGCTTCTTCCACTTCAGCTTGACGTGGTCGTTTCTGATCTCGTCTGGGAAGAGAGGGCCTTCGGGCCGGGCGGGCTTGCCTGGAAGGGAGCGGGGAAAGAAGGGTTTGAAACTACTGAAAATGTCCCAATGTTCCAGCAATTCGGGTTTGGTTGTTTACCAGAATGGATTCTTCAAGAATAGTTTTACCATATTTGAATATTATGAGAAGGTATCCAAGAGGTTTCCTTACGTTTGATATCAAAATGAAGAGGTTTTCTAAGGTTATGAAATTAAATCCAAGAAGTTTTCTAGGTTTATGAGATTAGGTCCAAGAAATTAATTTTCTAAATTTATGAAAATCCAAGAGGTTTTCTACGTTTATGAGATTTAATCCTAGAGGTTTTCTACGTTTATGAGATTTAATCCAAGAGGTTTTCTACGTTTATGAGATTTAATCCTAGAGGTTTTCTACGTATATGAGATTTAATCCAAGAGGTTTTCTACGTTTATGAGATTTAATCCAAGAGGTTTTCTACGTTTATGAGATTTAATCCAAGAGGTTTTCTATGTTTATTAGATTTAATTCAAGAAGTTTTCTAGGTTTATGAGATTAGGTCCAAGAAATTAATTTTCTAAGTTTATGAAAATCCAAGAGATTTTCTACGTTTATGAGATTTAATCCAAGAGGTTTTCTAAGTTTATGAGATTTAATCCAAGAGGTTTTCTACGTTTATGAGATTTAATCCAAGAGGTTTCCTACGTTTATGAGATTTAATCCAAGAGGTTTTCTAAGTTTATTAGATTTAATCCAAGAGGTTTTCTACGTTTATGAAATTTAATCCAAGAGGTTTTCTATGTTTATGAGATTTAATTCAAGAAGTTTTCTAGGTTTATGAGATTAGGTCCAAGAAATTAATTTTCTAAGTTTATGAAAATCCAAGAGATTTTCTACGTTTATGAGATTTAATCCAAGAGGTTTTCTAAGTTTATGAGATTTAATCCAAGAGGTTTTCTACGTTTATGAGATTTAATCCAAGAGGTTTCCTACGTTTATGAGATTTAATCCAAGAGGTTTTCTAAGTTTATTAGATTTAATCCAAGAGGTTTTCTACGTTTATGAAATTTAATCCAAGAGGTTTTCTATGTTTATGAGATTTAATTCAAGAAGTTTTCTAGGTTTATGAGATTAGGTCCAAGAAATTAATTTTCTAAGTTTATGAAAATCCAAGAGATTTTCTACGTTTATGAGATTTAATCCAAGAGGTTTTCTAAGTTTATGAGATTTAATCCAAGAGGTTTTCTACGTTTATGAGATTTAATCCAAGAGGTTTTCTACGTTTATGAGATTTAATCCAAGAGGTTTTCTAAGTTTATGAGATTTAATCCAAGAGGTTTTCTACGTTTATGAGATTTAATCCAAGAGGTTTTCTACGTTTATGAGATTTAATCCAAGAGGTTTCCTACGTTTATGAGATTTAATCCAAGAGGTTTCCTACGTTTATGAGATTTAATCCAAGAGGTTTTCTAAGTTTATTAGATTTAATCCAAGAGGTTTTCTACGTTTATGAAATTTAATCCAAGATGTTTTTTTATGTTTATGAGATTTAATTCAAGAAGTTTTCCAGGTTTATGAGATTAGGTCCAAGAAATTAATTTTCTAAATTTATGAAAATCCAAGAGGTTTTCTACGTTTATGAGATTTAATCCAAGAGGTTTTCTACATTTATGAGATTTGATTCAAGAGTTTTTCTACGTTTATGAGATTTAATCCAAGAGGTTTTCTACGTTTATGAGATTTAATCCAAGAGGTTTTCTACGTTTGTGATTAAATCTAAGAGGTTTTCTATCCTTATGAGATTAACTCCAAAATGTTTTTTAAGTTTAGGAGATTAAATTCAAAAGATTTTTTACCTTTATGACAATAAATCCAATAGGTTTTCTACGTTTATGAGATTGAATCCAACAGGTTATCTACGCTTAGAAATTAAATCTAAGAGGTTCTTTACGTTCTAAATCCAAATAATAATCAAAATCACTGATCCAAAATAACATCTTCTTTTACAAACCTTAGAATATCTCGCAAACAGAAAAACTAACTTGAAAAAAAAGGAAGTCATGGACTGGAAATATTAATAAAATATCTCAAAGAAACACAAGAATGAACTAAATAAAAAGAAATAGATTTTTCGAGGTTTTCGAGGACTGATAGTATTTTGATATAAAAAATCAAAGAAACACAAGAATAAACTAGAAAAATAGATTTTTTGAGAACTAGTAATACTAAAAAAAAAAGAAGAAATTCAAAGAAACACATTAATGGTCTAAAAAACTAGATTTTTTCGAAGACTAGAAATACTCCAAACAAATCCTCAAAGACTTACCAAGAACAACGATATCGGCTTCTTCCTCGCACGTTCCCACGGAGTTCGTGAGGACGAGCTTGTATTTGCCGGTGTCGGAGCGAACACCCTTCCTCAGGGTGAACACGGTGTTCCTGTCGAACTGTTCGATGGTGATCCTATGTGAGCGAGAATATGGTCAGAAAAATGGATGGGTTGGTATTTGATGGTCATTATACTTAAAAAAGAATTTACTGTAGTTTTTATACGTAAAAATAGGGTCGACTACCTAGATGGGACTGGAAAAATGGGTATTCTTATACTTAAAAACAGGGTAGGCTACCTAAATGGGATTCACATAGGGACATACTTATATGGGACGGAAATAGGGGCGTTCTTATACTTAAAGATAGGGTAGGTTACCTAGATGGGAATGAAATGGAGTATTCTTATACTTAAATGTAAGGTAGGCTACCTAGATGGTGATGAAATGGGGTATTCTTATACATAAATACAGGGTACACTACCTAGCTGGTGGGACTGAAACATGGGTATTCTTTTACTTAAATACAGGGTAGGCTACCTTGGTGGGGCTCAAATGGGGTACTCTTATACTTAAATACAGGGTAGAATATCTAGATGGGACTGAAATAGGGACATTCTGATACGAAAATTTAGGGTAGGCTACCTAGGTGGGACCTAAATTGGTACTCTTATACTTAAATACAGGGTAGACTACCTTGGTGGTAGGACTGAAACATGGGTATTTTTATACTTAAATACAGGGTAGACTACCTAGGTGGTAGGACTGAAACATGGGTATTTTTATACTTGAATACAGGGTAGACTACCTTGGTGGTAGGACTGAAACATGGGTATTTTTATACTTAAATACAGGGTAGACTACCTAGATTGGAATGAAATGGGGTATTCTTATACTTAAATACAGGGTAAGCTACTGAGATGGGATTGAAATATGGATAGCTGGCACCGTTA
>NC_090761.1:71330614-71345614 GCF_036898095.1 Palaemon carinicauda | reverse complement strand
CAGTAGATTACATCTTGTAGCTTGTTATTTTACATGGCTCTTCTAAATATTTCTAACACCACTTACAGTATAATATCTACTAAAATATCTACTCAAAGGATTTGCCCCAAGATGTAACTACACCAAATTACCATTCATTCAGACAATGAATAATTTCATTTAGAATTATTAAGCATTCATACTCTCTAGATTGCGAAAATCAAATTCACACATCTGTGAGTATGAAGTAACGAGTTATATTTCTAGCATTAACACCAGTTATATAAATTAAATTCGAGGACAATCACACATTTCTAAACTTGAACTAAGTAGTTTCCTTAGTAATTTAACAGTTTGATAACTTCCTACTTTTAAACACTCATTCTTTGCTCTTATATAATTTAAGTTACACATTTCATACGCATACACATTTTTTTCATTAATTTATCACATGCATTCTTCCTATACCAACAACATGCATAGTATCTAAAAGCAATAACCTAGAAATGCAAATATATCATATATATTATTCTACTTATTGTTCCCTAGTTACCATTCACTTTACGAGAGCCATTCTACACCTTCCTTTTGCAAAAGCCATTCTACACCTTCATTTTACAAGAGTCATTCTACACCTTCCCTTTACAAGAGCCATTCTACACCTTCCCTTTACAAGAGCCATTTTACAGCCTTCCCTTCACAAGAGCCATTTTACACCCTCCTTTTACAAAAGACATTCTACACCTTTATTTTACAAGAGCCATTCTACACCTTCACTTTACGAAAGTCATTCTACACTCTCCTTTTACAAGAGCCATTCTACACCATTTCACAATTCTACACCCTCCTTTTACAACAGCCATTCTAAACCTTCACTTCACAAAAGCCACTCTACAGCTCCCTCAGAAAATGACCTGAGGTTCTATTGAACCTTACCTCTGGGACTCATCAGGAATGACCTCCTTCTCATCCTTCTTCCACATGACAGTGGGTTCAGGTTCACCACCGTATTTGACATCAAGCTTGAACATCTTGTCCTTCTTGATGACGATGTTCTTGAACTCGTCCTTGTTCTTGACGTATGGCTTGACTGGAGAGGGTAAGAATGGTTTACAATTAATTGGTAGAACGAGGGAATAGATTGTTGGTATGTGTTTATTCTTAAGGGGACGTATGGCAATTGTTTATTATGATTTTAGGTAAGATATGAATCTAAATTATTGAGGGTAAGTTTTTGGAAAAAAAAAAAAAAACTGTTCTTATGATAATTTTAATATTTAGAAATTGTAGGAACCCTTTTCACTCTACAATCTCAGGTGACATACCTGAGATTGTAACTTTTTAAAAAAATTTCACTCATCAGTTAAATTTCATTCTTGCTAAAAATCTGACGTAGATGAATACAAGCACATTATTTATTTGTGTTAAGACCCTGATATACATGAATATAAATGTATAGTTTATTTGCTTTTCATCTGATCAAAATAAACAATACTTTCACCCTTGCTAAAACCCTGATCTATATAAATACAAACACATTATTGGTTTTCTTTTTCATCTTATCAAAATAAACAATACTTTCACCCTTGCAAAAAAAAAAAAAAAAAAAAAAAAACCTGATCTACCGTATATAAATAATAACAATTTTTTTTTCTTTTTCATCTAATCAAAATAAACAATACTTTCACCCTTGCTAAAACTATGATCTATATAAATACAAGCACTTTATTTAATTGCTTTTCATCAACTTAAATGACAGGATGCCAGAGAAATCAGATCAATCAATCAATCATCAAATCAAATGGCGGGATGCCAGAGAACTCTAAATCAATCAATCAATCATCAAATCAAATGGCGGGATGCCAGAGAACTCTAAATCAATCAATCAATCATCAAATCAAATGGCGGGATGCCAGAGCACTCTAAATCAATCAATCAATCATCAAATCAAATGGCGGGATGCCAGAGAACTCTAAATCAATCAATCAATCATCAAATCAAATGGCGGGATGCCAGAGAACTCTAAATCAATCAATCAATCATCAAATCAAATGGCGGGATGCCAGAGAACTCTAAATCAATCAATCAATCATCAAATCAAATGGCGGGATGCCAGAGAACTCTAAATCAATCAATCAATCATCAAATCAAATGGCGGGATGCCAGAGAACTCTAAATCAATCAATCAATCATCAAATCAAATGGCGGGATGCCAGAGAACTCTAAATCAATCAATCAATCATCAAATCAAATGGCGGGATGCCAGAGAACTCTTAATCAATCAATCAATCATCAAATCAAATGGCAGGACGCCAGAGAACTCTAAATCAATCAATCAACCATCAAATCAAATGGCGGGATGCCAGAGAACTCTTAATCAATCAATCAATCATCAAATCAAATGGCAGGATGCCAGAGAACTCTTAATCAATCAATCAATTATCAAATCAAAACAAACTCTCTCAACATTAGATACTTACCGAATCGGTGCTTGGCCTGAATTGGCTTGGTGGGATCAGATGGCTCACCAGGCCCAGCCTTGTTAACAGCACGAACTCGGAACTCATACTGATTGCCTTCCTTGAGGTCTGGAATCGTTCCTTCCAGGACGTCTCCTTGGATCTCAATGCCCTTGGACCAGTCGCTGAAGCGGTCCTGTCGGGGAATAGGATTCGCACGATTAGAGACGCCTTGGGAGTGGTTGTTAAACAGTCAGGAACTGTTTCTGAGGTAAGGGAGGGAGTGGGGGGTAAGGGGCACACTCGCAGGGTATATAAGGGTCTTGAGGGTCATTCCAAATGGGTTGTTAGATTACTATTCGTGACAATTCTGTTTCGTTTTTAATCGTTATTATATTCTTTTTGTCTCGTGAAATATACAAGGAGTGATTTGAGATAAAATGTCTATACTCAATTTTTTTAATGAGGCGCATTTGCACAGTCACAGGGGTGCCCTTTTATCTCAGAAAAGTTTCCTACTAGGTGATTGGTTGGATAGAATAATTCTAACCAATCAGCTATTAGGAAACTTTTCCGAGCTAAAAAGGCACCCCTTTGACTGTGCAAATACGCCTATCTAAAAAAAATGGCTATAGTGATATTATCATCGTTGTAATTTTTGGAAAGTTAATTCAAAAGGATATATACATATTTCTGTTTCATTTTGATTTTGAGCATTTGGAATATTATTTAGAATATGCATATATATACCAGCATACACTACATTTATATATAAACTAATATATACATTAATGATTATATATGCATAAAATTTGCATTGAAAATTATTTAATCCTATGAAAAAAGGATATGGAAACTTATTGAATAAAAAAAAATTGTTAATGTCAGCATTACTGCTCTTCTTATTTAAAGAAAGTGGACGAATTTGCCATGAAGCAAAATTTCCGTCATTTTTGCCGTGAGTGATCTGAAGTAATATTGACAAACAGCTGTTTTCAAGATGACAAACAAGCATCAGCATCTTGAAAACCACGTGCAAATGCGCTCGCTTAATAAACAAAGCTTCTCAAAACTTTGTTCTTCAATGTGTTTATATCTAACAATAATTTTTCTCTTCGTTTTATCTATGATGATACTATGAAATCTATCTAAGTTGATGTTTTGTTCTTTAAAGTGTTTATATTTAACAATATTTTTCTCTTTGTTTTATCTATGATGACACTATGAAATCTATCAAAGTTGATGTTTTGTTCTTTAATGTGTTTATATTTAACAATATTTTTCTCTTTATTTCATCTTGTGATGACACTATGAAATCTATTTAAGCTGATGTTTTTAGTTTATTAAGATCTAAACTAATAACTAATATTCATAAGTTCTCAAGACTTCATTCTTCAACGAATTTATATTTACAATTGTTTTCTCTACACATCTTAAATTGACACTATTTTAAAATAATATTTAGGATGCTTCCAATTATTTAAGATGAGACCTATAATATTTATGAATTAATTAGGAATAATTAAGTTTCTTAAGATTTAAACTAATATTCATAAATTAATTCAGAATAATCGGATTAAAATAGCTCATTGTGCTCAAAGAAACTTAAAAATAAATTAATATGTCTTAAAGACATACACAACTTAAGACATTTGATATTATTTCAGTAATGACAATTTTTTCATTATCACACGTTTTTTTTTTAAATCAAAGCATAGCTCACCCTGTTCAAAGAAACTTAAAAATAAATTAATATGTCTTAAAGACATACACAACTTAAGACATTTGATATTATTTCATTGATGACATTTTTTTCTTTATCACGTTTTTTTTTTTTTTTAAATCAAAGCATAGCTCACCCTGTTCAAAGAAACTTAAAAATAAATTAATATGTCTTAAAGACATACACAACTTAAGACATTTGATATTATTTCATTGATGACATTTTTTTCTTTATCACGTTTTTTTTTTTTTTTAAATCAAAGCATAGCTCACCCTGTTCAAAGAAACTTAAGAATAAATTAATCTGTCTTAAAGACATACACAACTTAAGACATTTAATATTACTTCAGTAATGACAATTTTTTATTTATTATACTTTTTTTTTTTTTTAAATCAAAGCAATAGCTCATCCTGTTCAAAGAAACTTAAAAATAAATTGATATGTCTTAAAGACATACACAGCTTAAGACATTTGATATTATTTCAGTAATGACAATTTTTTCTTTATTACACCTTTTTTTTTTTAAATCAAAGCAATAGATCATCCTGTTCAAAGAAACTTGAAAATAAATATTTAAGTCTTAAAGACATACGAACACTTAGCACATTTGATATTACTTCAGTAATGGCAAAAATAGTTTTCTTTTATTATACTTTTTTGTTTTTAAATCAAAGCGGAAATTCTGCTTGGTTAACATACAAAAGATACGGCTTATCAGATTAGGTCGAACCAAAACAGAAGCTGCCTCTGACAACAGAAGCAATAATCAAATTTTTAATTTTTTTTTCTTTTTTACGTTTTGGTGTTTATGATGGAAAAAAACTTAAACCAGAATGCTTCTGTGCATCTGTGCGGTAGATACTTAATGAGATAGCTCTACAGTGTGATATTTATATAGATATTTCAGATATTTTATTTATATAAAAACGATACACTTTTTTTTTAACAATCTTTTAAAGAGGCTATGTATGTTACTAAACTACTTTGTTAGAATGAGAGCCAAAAAGCTTATATTTATGTGGACTTGGATACTTCGTTTTAATTAGATAGAAAATTGTGTTAAGAGATTGAAATCTACGATTTATTTTATGGATTGATCTGCACCCAAAAATAAATATATGTAGTTGGATCACTAATGTATTTGTTTTCCGGTGCAGGCAGGTGTGGGAGATATGTCTGGCTTGGCTAGATGCAGCTAAGAGAAATTCTTTTCATAATTGCCATAATCAGCTCAGTTGCCACCACCAAATTCAGAACTTATAGAATAGGGCAATAAGGTTCATTTTCCTAATTGAAAACCAATTTCTGAATAATACTCTATAAGACAAAGTTTAATGTTTAAAGTTTAAAGGCCGCTCATGAATGTCTTAGGCAAGGGGCTGTGACAATGACCTAGCTAGCAGGACAATGTCCTAGATACTGATCATATATGATCAGCACCCAAGCCCCTCTCTACCCAAGCTATGAGCAAGGAGGGCCAGGCAATGGCTGCTGATGATTCAGCAGGTAGACCTAATTGCTCCTCCAAACGCCACATCTTTATCTCACAAGGATGGTGAGGTTGCAGACACGATAAGGAACCACTGAACTTGAGCGAGACTCGAACCCCAGGTAGGGAAGTTTCCAATAGTCACCCACAAGCTTAAAGTGCATTGAACAATTTTTTTTTTTTTTTTTTTTTTTTTTTTTTTTTTTTTTTTTTTTTTTGATACGCGAAAATGAACCTTTTGCAGATGTATTCTAAGGTTGAGTTTGGAGTGGCCCGAGAGCCTCATCAAACAAGTACCAAACCCATTCTATGGACAGTGTTCTTACCACCTCTCCTCCTTCAGGCATGGCTCGGGTCTGCAGAGCGATCGTAATATGTTAATTAGGTCATATGGGCAAATCTATATAGAGTTGGGCGAACGAACGCACAGACATCCATTAATTATATAAAAAAAATATTTTGTTTTGTGCTTTTTTATATCAATTGTAACCAATTCAACTTAGACTCATAAATTAACTAATTTGGCTTAGAATCACATGTCAACAAATTTGAATTAGATGTCAACAAATTTGACTTAGAATCAGATGCCAACAAATTTGACTTAGAATTAGATGGCAACAAACTTGACTTAGAATCAAATGCCAACAAATTTGACTTAGAATCAAATGCCAACAAATTTGACTTAGAATCAAATGCCAACAAATTTGACTTAGAATTAGATGTCAACAAATTTGACTTAGAATCAGATGCCAACAAATTTGACTTAGAATTAGATGGCAACAAACTTGACTTAGAATCAAATGCCAACAAATTTGACTTAGAATCAAATGCCAACAAATTTGACTTAGAATCAAATGCCAACAAATTTGACTTAGAATTAGATGTCAACAAATTTGACTTAGAATCAGATGTCAACAAATTTCACTTAGAATCAAATACCAACAAATTTAACTTAGAATTAAATACCAACAAAATTGACTAACAATCAGATGTCAACAATTTTGACTAACAATCAAATGTCAACAAATTTGACAAAGAATTAGATGTCTCTATGTTCGTTCGATATGCATTTTGAACATTCATTATGCATTGGTTCTCAACCTGGTCAGGAGAGTGAAAATGGGAAAAAAAAAATAACGCTATAAAACAGAAGGAAAAAATCACAGACAGAAAGAAAAGATAAAAATGTTGAGAAATAACAATGAAAGTATTGGAATAAGATAAAAACTTGAGTAACATGATACGAAGGAAATAGGAGAGAATAAAAAAATTGATTTACTAAAATCGAAATGAAAATGAGACGGAGAGAAAACGAAAATAAAGATAAGATAATAATAGAAAAATAAAGGAATAGACACTTAATTCTGACCAGAATGAGGATATTCATAAAAACAATAACATTAGCTTCAAGAACTGAACAAGTTATTGAACAAGGAATCAACATCATATATGTATGGAACTCTGGACTGTATGGGAGAATTAGTGAACCATACAAAATAAAATAAAAAAACAAAGTAAGGCAAGGTACACTTACGAGGTAAATATAAGTGTTATCAAGATAATAACTGTTATCTTTACTCTGTTATCTTTACTAGGAACTATAAAAAAAATGCCGCCTCAAAGATTCCGGGTGAAATAAGCCACACCTCCTGATGACGTCATGGCCAATTACGATGTCTCCGGTTGTGAGACAACATGATTGGTTATGACGTCATCAGGGGGTGGGGCTTATTCAGACCGGAATCTCTGCGGTGATTCTAAAGACTCAATTTTCATTTCATCGCATTTACACACAACAAATTCAATAAAAAAATATCTTAGATAACGATTGAAATATATTATCAATTAAGAACATTAATGAAAAGAGTAAGTTAAGTAGAACAAGAAGAGGATGAGAAGTGAATAAGAGGAAATGTAATAACGACACTAAACATATTTACAATAAAGCGAGAAGTGTTTACGGCAGAACTGAAGTCATGCTTACAAACAGACATTGATTAGCCAATCACAAGTGTATAAACACATTAAACACAAGCTAATCTACAAACGATTATATTGTGCAAGAGTACAAACCAAAATTTTCAAAATAAAAAGCAAAAAATAAAAGGAGATGTGAGTGTGAAAAAAAATAAAAGGAAAATACATAACAAAAGACTGCCTTGAGCAATACCAAAATAATAACAAATAACTATTTTTATTGTAATTAATTAATAATTACTAAAAAAGAAAATATAATGAGCCTGCATGATTAGCCGATTAAAAATAAGTACTGATTATCTAATCTTTAGAAATATTTTCGAAGCCATTCTAATATATAATTATATATATATATATATATATATATATATATATATATATATATATATATATATATATATATATATATATATATATATATATATATTAGTCAATATCAAAGTAAGTTATGATATAGTCTTGGTAACAAAAAACCTTCAAATGTAATTTTGTATAAACCCTCTGGCTAAAATCATCTACAGCAAAAATAACAAAATAAAATCAATTTTGTTTTTGTATCTATTAACAAATAAATATACTTCGTTTATCTAACTTTAAACGTATATAAAAACTATAAGGAAAAATAAAACTTGACTTCGAATATCTAGAATGTCATCTGCCAAAGCAGGATGTTGAACTATATAGCAATAAGAAAATAAAAAAAAAGACAATCTATAGCAGCGTATTTACCCAAAAGAAATAACTACACATAAACCGCAAAGCTGGCAAGATCTGCCTACTAGCATTACTCCTATATAAGAAACTAGAAAACAACAGCTAAAGTTAGACGAAGAAAGATAGAAGATGAAGAGCTTCAGGAGTCGAGAGAGAGAGATGAGAGAGAAGAGACCAGCTGATGCTTACCCTGAACTCAATGATGTATCCTGTGATAGGAGCACCGCCGTCGGTCTCTGGCCGAGACCAACGCAGATCAGCGTGGTTAGGACCCCAGTCGTTGATCTCCAGCGTCAGGATCTTTCCGGGTTCATCTACGGGTAGGATGTGGTTTTTTAGTGTTAGATAATAAAGCAGAAGGATTCGGATGTGGTCTTTTAGTGTTACGTGATAAAGCAGAAGGATTTGGATGTGGTCTTTTAATGTTAGGTAATTAAGCAGCAGGATTTGGATATGGTCTTTTACTGTTAGGTAATAAAGCATCAGGATTTGGATGTGGTCTCTTAGTGTTACGTGATAAAGCAGAAGGATTTGGATGTGGTCTTTTAGTGTTACGTGATAAAGCAGTAGGATTTGAATGTGGTCTTTTAATGTTACGTGATAAACCAGAAGGATTTGGATGTGGTCTTTTAGTGTTACGTGATAAAGCAGAAGGACTTGGATGTGGTCTTTTAGTGTTACGTGATAAAGCAGAAGGATTTGGATGTGGTCTTTTAGTGTTACGTGATAAAGCAGAAGGATTTAGATTTGGTCTTTTTTTGTTGTTACGTGATAAAGCAGAAGGATTTGGATGTGGTCTTTTAGTGTTACGCGATAAAGCAGAAGGATTTAGATTTGGTCTTTTTTTGTTGTTACGTGATAAAGCAGAAGGATTTGGATGTGGTCTTTTAGTGTTACGCGATAAAGCAGAAGGATTTGGATGTGGTCTTTTAGTGTTACGTGATAAAGCAGTAGGATTTGAATGTGGTCTTTTAATGTTACGTGATAAACCAGAAGGATTTGGATGTGGTCTTTTAGTGTTACGTGATAAAGCAGAAGGACTTGGATGTGGTCTTTTAGTGTTACGTGATAAAGCAGAAGGATTTGGATGTGGTCTTTTAGTGTTACGTGATAAAGCAGAAGGATTTAGATTTGGTCTTTTTTTGTTGTTACGTGATAAAGCAGAAGGATTTGGATGTGGTCTTTTAGTGTTACGCGATAAAGCAGAAGGATTTGGATGTGGTCTTTTAGTGTTACGTGATAAAGCAGTAGGATTTGAATGTGGTCTTTTAATGTTACGTGATAAACCAGAAGGATTTGGATGTGGTCTTTTAGTGTTACGTGATAAAGCAGAAGGACTTGGATGTGGTCTTTTAGTGTTACGTGATAAAGCAGAAGGATTTGGATGTGGTCTTTTAGTGTTACGTGATAAAGCAGAAGGATTTAGATTTGGTCTTTTTTTGTTGTTACGTGATAAAGCAGAAGGATTTGGATGTGGTCTTTTAGTGTTACGTGATAAAGCAGAAGGATTTAGATTTGGTCTTTTTTTGTTGTTACGTGATAAAGCAGAAGGATTTGGATGTGGTCTTTTAGTGTTACGCGATAAAGCAGAAGGATTTGGATGTGGTCTTTTAGTGTTACGTGATAAAGCAGCAGGATTTGGATATGGTCTTTTAGTGTTAGGTAATGAAGTATCAGGATTTGGACGTGGTCTTTTAGTGTTACGTGATAAAGCAGAAGGACTTGGATGTGGTCTTTTAGTGTTACGTGACAAAGCAGAAGGATTTGGATGTGGTCTTTTAGTGTTACGTGACAAAGCATCAGGATTAGATATTAACGGAAGGATGAAATTAGATGAATTGCAAGTAACAAAAAGAAGAAATTAGATGAATTACAATAAACAGATAGAGGAAATTACGTGAATTACAACCAATATGAAGTAGTTTAATGTGTCCCTTGCTAAAGCTAAAAATCAAAGGAACTGATAAAAAAATTATATTGAATTTGGAAGCTGAAAAATAAAAACTTTATATTGAATTTGGAAGTTAAAAAACTGAAAAAAAAGCTTTATATTTAATTTGGAACTTGAAAAAACAACTTTATATTGAATTAAGAAGCTTAAAAAACCGAAATATTCGATTCCTTACCCCACGGGTCCTTAGCCAGGATGACCTTGGGATAAACTGCCGGCTCCGAAGTGCCAATCTTGTTAGTGGCGGAGACCCTGAACTTGTACTGCTTCTTGTTCTCGAGGTCTTCCATCTTGAAGGTGGTGGGCTCGTCAGCAGGGATCTCAGCCACCTGCGACCAGCCTCCTGCAGAAGGCGCAGAAGGAAAATGGAAGTGAGTGATTGTTTATAGAAGGGGAAAAGAACAGCTTCGATGGATGTGTCGATTTTAGCTGATCCATGATGAAGTTTGGGTTTTATGTGGAAGTTTCATGTTGCTATTATATATATTGTGAACTTCTTATAGATACATGTATGCATCTATTCATGTATTGAGATAATTGTATGTATACATGTATGTTTTAGATTTCAATAGCGATTTATACAGTGTAATGTGAATAGTTCAATTTGATTTTTATGTTCTACTTACATGCAATATATAGGTTACTGACTATAGCAAAATGTATTTAAACGTTCAGTTTTTCCTGTTTAATATAAAAAAGCGGATTTTCCACGCTATAAAATGACTTTGGAAAAACGTTAACTATAGATCAGATTCGTGTGGAACTTTCAACAAATTTTGATGAAATGCAAAAATAGAATACTTGCGCTAATCTATATTATACTTGCCATTTCTAGAGTAGGCCTACATTTTGTTATTGCCTAGGACTATGCGATTTTGTTTCTACGCTCTTTTGTTATGACATGTAACTTGGCCTACGCGATTCTACTTGGTCTGAATTTGATCATGATTTCGTGTTGACAATATAAAACTAAATATATCTTTATTTCCTTGCATGAAGCCTTTCGTTAAAGTCATTTATAATAAAAATTCTTCCATTGTGTCGTCAAATTAAGCTTCATGCCAGCACAGTCTCTCGCTTTTAAGAACAGCTGTGTGCGGATGCCAGTGCAGTCTCTTGCTCTTAAGAATAACTTTGCGTGGATCCCAGCGCAGTCTCTTGTTCTTAAGAACAGCTGTGCGCGAATGCCAGCACAGTCTCTTGATCTTAAGAACAGCAGTGCGTGGATGCCAGCGCAGTCTCTTGCTCTTAAGAACAGTTGTACGCGGATGCTAGCACAGTCTCTTGCTCTTAAGAACACCTGTGCGTGGATGCCAGCGCAGTCTCTTGTTCTTAAGAACAGTTGTACGCGGATGCCAGCGCAGTCTCTTGCTCTTAAGAACAGTTGTGTGCGGATGCCAGCGCAGTCTCTTGCTCTTAAGAACACCTGTGCGTGGATCCTCGCGCTGTCTCTTGCTCTCAAGAACAGCTGTGCACGGATGCCAGCGCAGTCTCTTGCTCTTAAGATCAGTTGTGCGCGGATGCCAGCCCAGTCTCTTGCTCTTAAGAACAGATGTGCGCAGATGCCAGCACAATCTCTTGCTCTTAAAAACAGATGTGCGGAGATGCTAGCACAGTCTCTCGCTCTTAAAAACAGATGTGCGGAGATGCTAGCGCAGTCTCTTGCTCTTAAGAACAGCTCTGCGCGGATGCCAGCGCAGTCTCTTGCTCTTAAGAACAGCTGTATGCGGATGCCAGCAGAGTCTCTTGCTCTTAAAAACAGATGTGCGGAGATGCTAGCGCAGTCTCTTGCTCTTAAGATCAGTTGTGCGCGGATGCCAGCGCAGTCTCTTGCTCTTAAGAACAGTTGTACGCGGATGCCAGCCCAGTCTCTTGCTCTTAAGAACAGATGTGCGCAGATGCCAGCACAATCTCTTGCTCTTAAAAACAGATGTGCGGAGATGCTAGCACAGTCTCTCGCTCTTAAAAACAGATGTGCGGAGATGCTAGCGCAGTCTCTTGCTCTTAAGAACAGCTGTGCGCGGATGCCAGCGCAGTCTCTTGCTCTTAAGAACAGCTGTATGCGGATGCCAGCAGAGTCTCTTGCTCTTAAAAACAGATGTGCGCGGATGCCAGCACAGTCTCTTTGTTCTTAAGAAGAGCTGTAAGCAGATACCAACACAGTCGCTTGCTCTTAAAAACAGATGTGCGCGGATGCCAGCGCAGTCTCTTTGTTCTTAAGAACAGCTAGGCGCGGATGGTGAAAGTTTAGAAGAGAAAGTGAGCGTAAGACAATCTAAATTACCTTCATAATTTCGGGCAGAAAATACAAGCAACTACAAAAAGCAATATGAGCGCAGCTTGAAGATTAGATATTATAATTATTTAATTTCTTGGCTACGGGATGAATCATGGTAAGGTCAAAGAAATTAAATTGTAATATCTAATTTCAGTAACTCGAGGACAAGAGTATCTTAATATGAAAGATAGTAATGAAATTAATTTTGTTGATAAGTTGATTTCTAAAATAAAAATCAATCGGTTTTTTGTGCTTTGGAATATACGATAGAAATGAATTAATAATATAATTGAATCTAAGAAAAAGCACATATATCTATTCGGAAAAAAAATATCTATAATAATTCGATGTTTTGACTTTTTTTTTTACTTTTATTTTAAAATGATTGCATATAAATTTGATTATTGATTTGATGGTATCCTAAAACTTTAAAAAACTAAAAAATATATATTTTTTACGAATTAAAAAAGTATAGTATTTTCATATTCTATTAATTATGAAACGTGTTCTGAAACCTATTGAATAAAATAAATAGTAAATTTGTTCTTTTTTTTTTTCATTACATCGAGTCCAAAAGCGATCAAATCAACGTTAACTACTCTAGCATGTTTTGGCGTTAGCAGGCAAGTATACCCATAGCCGGACCTGAAGGAACCAGAGATTATCCAGATTTTGATATATTAATTAATAATGCATAGTTTTTTAATATAATTATAAAATTTATTTGCAACCAATAATATGTAGTTATTATCAAGATACCAGAAAACTTCAAATTAATCAATCAAATCTTCCTCCTAATTATGGATATTCTCCAATTACTTCAAAACCGGCTCAGAAATTGTACTTTTATTACTAAGAAAAAAAAGTCCAAAAATGCGTATAACACATATATACGCCGTATATATGTGCATACACAAATCTGCATGATGCGTAAGTGTTCGAAAGATGCATCTCTGTGAGTAAGTGTTATTGGAGATGTCTCGCTATGCGTTATTGTCATTCAAAGTGTTATAAAAAAATCTGAAAAATAAAATAAATATGAAAGCGACAGATCTAATAAGGGCTCTCTTGGACGAAGAGTTTTTTCATAATGCTACATAAACATTCAGCGTCTTCTTCCTTGAGGAAGGAGCGAAAGTAAATGAAATTGTGCGATAAGAAAAGAAACACATTGGTCCTTACCAAAGGATTTTATGAAATGGTCAATTGTATCAATAAGCCCAATTATTTTTGGTTGATATTTTGAATACATTGTTAAGTATATTTATGTTTATTTTTTTTTAGGTTTATAATTGGTGTCTTTAATAAATTTCGAAGTAAATTCTTGATGGTTATTTATCAAAATTTCCACAAAGCAAAATAATTAAAAATGACGATAAATAAAAAGTTACGAGTAAATAACCCATAAGAAAAAATAGATTTAGCCAAGAAACTGTACAGTAATGTTAAAAAATGATAAGCCAATTTATTTATCAAATTATTATCTGATATAAAACTTGCAATCATGAAAATTACAGCTTTGAAAGCTGATTGAAAACCAATTTAACCAAGAAACTGTACAGTAATGTTCAAAAGTATCAAGTCAATTCGTTCATGAATCTATAATTTGCCATGAAACCAAGACTGTACTATAATGGTCAAAAGTAACAAGTTAATTTATTAATCTAATTATTCTTCTATTATATAAGATAGAACTTGAAACCACAGCATTGAAAGCTGATTACACCAGTATCAAAAGCTTAAAAAATACAGCTTTCTAAGTTGAAGATAAAAACCTGTATATGTAAAAAATTGTTTCTATCTCTCATATAAAAAAGAAATTGATAATTGATACAGAACTTGTGGAAATGATAGAGGAGAGTCCCCCTAATTAGGCCTGATTACAATTTCCTATAATCCTCGGTAGAATAAGGGCATAGAGCTACGGTGAAGCAAAAGACATTGTTTAGAAGGGTTTAATAATCCGCATTTTTTTAAAGTCGTGAAATAAAGAAAGTAAAAGATAATTTCTTTTAAATTGATGTATCATGCAAAGGTCTTGATCAACCTAATGCATTTTACATCAACGTTTTAATTGTTTTACTTCGAGAGGCAATACTTGAATTGACTGTTTGGAAATGGACCTAAAATTGGCAGTTCTGCAGGATTGGATTATGGCTCAATTCCTCCATTTGAATGGAGTATTGATTCTTAAGTGTACTATGGCTCAATAACTCTTCTTAAGTGGAGTATGGCTCAATTACTCCTCTTGAGTGTAATATGGCTCAATTACTCCTCTTAAGAGGAGTACGGCTCAATTACTCCTCTTGAGTGTAATATGGCTCAATTACTCCTCTTAAGTGAAGTACAGCTTAATTACTCCTCTTGAGTGTAATATGGCTCAATTACTCTTCTTATGTGTACTATGGCTTAAATACTTCTCTTAATTGG
>NC_090761.1:71318114-71325614 GCF_036898095.1 Palaemon carinicauda | reverse complement strand
GAATATTTGAAAATGGGAAAATGCAATGTTAAATTAGCTAGGCAGCTAAGTGAGGACATATTAAAAGGAAAAGTTGAGAAATGAAAAAAATATTCAGATGGCAATGCATTTTGGCCTGATATGTTATTACTGTTCCTAAAATATTTTATTTTTGTTTGTTTCCTCTCCTCACTGGGATATTTTCCCTATTGGGGCCCCCGGGCTTATAGCATCCTGCTTTTCCAGCTAGGGTTGTAGCTTAGTAAGTAATAATGATAATAATAATGAAAAATAACTTTTATCATGTTTATAGTAAGGAACAAAAAAAAAAAAAAACATAGTACATTTCAGTTTGGTCTTAAATACCACGGTAAAAATAAAACTTTATCACCATCTACAGTAAAAAATAAAAAAATAAACAAGAAAGAACTGTATTTTGGTCTGATAAACCACTGTCAAAACACCTTTCCCACTATCTACAGTAAGGAATAATAAAAAAACTCAGATAATTCAATTTGGTCCCATATATCACTAAAAAAAAAAAAAGAAAAAAAAATATTCGTCACTATCTACACTATATCAAATGAACCACTGGTAAAATAAAAAGAAAAAAAAAAGCTTGAAGACCATCTACACTACTTAGGTCACTATCTACACTATATCACACGAACCACTATAAAAAAAAAGGGGGGGGGGGGTTTGAAGACCATCCACACTACATAGCACGAGGCTTACTGCATGCGTCCACAGACCCTCACCTCGATCTCAGTGGGTGGAGAAGGCTTATCTTGCATGTTCAGCTTGATTTCCTTGGTACTTTCACCAGCTTTGTTGCTCATCTTGACCACGTACTTGCCGCTCTGGTCTCGGCTGGGCTTCTTGATGGTGTATGTGACCTTCTTCTCGCCCACGTTAATTTCGATCTCCTTGACTGGAATGGGCTTGCCATCCTTCAAGAGCTTGGCGTCCACCTTCGACAGCTTGGGACCAGCGACTGGAAGAGAAATCGCGAGGGTTAGGGATTTATATTCCTTATTAACGTTCCTCAGTGGGCTCTTTTACCCGGTTGGAACCCTTGGGCTTATAGCATCCTGCTTTTCTAAGTAATGTTGATGCTTGGCTAATAATAATAATAATAATAATAATAATAATAATAATAATAATAATAATAATAATAATAATAATAATAATAATAAATTTCATTACCACACTGGGCTATTTTACCGTGCTGGAACCCTTGGGCTTATAGCATCCTGTTTTTCTAACTAGTGTTGTTCCTTGGCTAATGATGATAATAATAATAATAATAATAATAATAATAATAATAATTTGTATTATATTTATTTAAAGGATGCTTGTGCTACTTAAGCATAGGCTATTCATCAATACATAAATAAGAATTAATTTAAATTTATTGAAATAAGTTATAAAATCAAAATAACAATACGGCTCTTGAAATTTTATTTCATCGCGTAATCAACTATGTCAGAATGAAATATTAAAAAAAAAAAGTTCTCCTTTCTGCTATTCTTTCCAGTCAATATATATATATATATATATATATATATATATATATATATATATATATATATATATATATGTATATATATATATATATATACATATATATATATATATATATATATATATATATATATATATATATATTATTTCTACATCTCTCATCAGCTAAAAGTTGATCCTCTTATTAACAATTCTCCTTTCTGTCCATCTTTTTATCCATTTTTACATCTCTTAGCACCTAAAATGGATCCTTTTATCTCTATCACTTATCACCCAAATGTTGACAATCTTATCACTAATTTTCCTTTCTGTCAATCTTTCTCTGTTTCTACAACTCTTATCACCCAAAACGTGTATCATTTTATCTATATTCCTTTTCACACAAAAATTGGATCCTCGTATCTTTATCTCTTATCACACAAAAAGTGCATTCTCTTATTTATATATATTATTACCCAAAAAGTGGATCCTCTTATCTACATTTCTTATCACCCAAAAAGTGTATCTTCATATCTATACTCCTTATCACCAGAAAGTGAACCCTCTTATCTACACTCCTTATCGTCCAAAAAGTGCATCCTCTTACCTATATATATTATCACCCAAAAAGGGCATCTTCTTATCTATATTCCTTATCACCCAAAAGTGGACCCTCTTATCTATAGCTTTTATCACCCCAAAAGTGCATTCTCTTATCTATATCTATTATCACCCAAAAAGTGGATCCTCATATCTATATTCCTTATCACCCAAAAGTGGACACTCTTATAGCTTCTATCCCCCCAAAAGTGCATTCTCCTATATATATACAGTATATTATCACCCAAAAAGTGGATCCTCATATCTATAATCCTTATTACCAAAAAGTGAACCCTCTTATCTATATTCCTTATCACTCAAAAAGTGAGCCCTCTTATCTATATTCCTTATCACCCAGAGGGTGAACCCGTTTATGTATATTCCTTATCACCCAAAAGTGGACCATCTTATCTATATCTCTTATCCCTCAAAAAGTGTATCCTCATATCTATACTCCATATCAACAGAAAGTGGACCCTCTTATCTATAATCCTTATCACCCAAAAGTGGACCCTCTTATCTATAGCTTCTATCACCCCAAAAGTGCATGCTCTTATCTATATATATTACCCTCCAAAAAGTGGATCCTCATATCTATAATCCCTATCACCAGAAAGTGGACCCTCTTATCTATATTCCTTATCACCCAAAAAGTGGACCTTCTTATCTAGATTTCTTATCACCCAAAGAGTGAACCATCTTATCTATATATCCTATCACCCAAAAAGTGTATCCTTATATCTACTGCATATTCCTTATCACCCAAAACTGGACCATCTTATCTATATCTCTTATCACACAAAAAGTGGACCTTCTTATCTAGATTTCTTATCACCCAAAGAGTGAACCATCTTATCTCTATATCTTATCACCCAAAAAGTGTATCCTTACATCTACTGCATATTCCTTATCACCCAAAACTGGACCATCTTATCTATATCTCTTATCACACAAAAAGTGTATATCCTTATATCTAAATTCCTTATCACGCAAAAGTTAATCCCCTCATCACTTACTGGTGTAGGGCACATCGAATGTAAACGGCTTGGTCACTGGTCCATCGTAAGGCTCCTCTGGCTTGATGCTCGGTGGCTTCTCGCCCTCGCCAACGCTGTGTTGGCAAGTGCTCTCGAGAGAACCACATGTGACCTGGAATTTGGAGGTTCTGTTAATATCTCTCGAGGTTCTGGTCGGATCATGAACCCGTTAGCAAACCCCAATGATTACCATACCTCAAAAACATAAGAAAGCCGCATAAAGAGACACATTAAAATCATTAAAAAAAGACTCATTAAGGGAAAACCATATAATATCCATAAAAAGACCTGGAAAAGATCCACAAAAAGACCCATATAAAGACATACAAAAAAACACCCATAAAAGGGTACGTAAAAAGACCCATAAAATGACATACAAAAAAGACCCATAAAAAGGTACGTAAAAAGACCTATAAAAATATACATAAAAAGACCCATATAAAGACTCACAGAAAGACCCATAAAAAGATACATGAAAAGACCCATAAAAAGACTCACAAAATGATCCATAAAATGACCCACAAAACCCTCCAAAAATAGGCCCATTAAAAAATCCACAAAAAGACCCATGAAAACCATAAAAAGACACAAAAAGACCTATTAAACCCACAAAAAGACCCATTAAAAGACCCCCCAAAAATTAAAAAAAATCCCACACAAGAAACCCACGAAGAAGACCACCACCCACCTTAATATCACCCTCGTGTTCTTGCATGAGGGCCTCCTTGATAATGAGCCTGTGGATGCCTCGGTCCTTCTTGATCTGATAGTTCCCGCCGTCCTTGATCTCCTCTCCCCTGAGGAACCACTGCACGGTGGCGTTGGGGTCGACCAACTCCACCTCGAAGGTGGCCTGCGTGCGCTCGTAGCTGTTCGTGTCCTGGAGCTTCTTCTTGAACTTGTTCTCATCTGTGGGGAGGTGTGGAGTGGTGGGTTATTTGGGTGGTCCTTGAGGCCATAATAGTATTAATAATAATGATTAAATTATCAAATTTCTACTACTACTACTACTACTACTACTACTACTACTACTACAATTATTATCAAATTTCTACGGCTACTACTACTACTACTACTACTACTACTACTACTAGGTGATCCTTCAAGTCAAAATAGTATTAATAATAATAATTAAATTATTAAATTTCTACTGCTAGTATTACTGCTACTACTACTACTACTACTACTACTACTACTACTACTACTACTACTGCTACCACTACTACTACTACTACTACTAGGTGATCCTTCAGGTCAAATAGTATTAATAATAATTAAATTATTAAATTTCTACTACTACTACTACTACTACTAGGTGATCCTTCAGGTCAAAATAGTATTAATAATAATAATGAAATTATCAAATTACTACTACTACTACTACTACTACTACTACTACTACTACTACTACCAATAATTTTGGTGTTTACTAGTTTCTTATTGCATTTGAGTGGTTTCTAAATGTAGATGTCTGGTGTGTTGAAATTATTGTTGATCTAATTATAATAATAATAATAGAAATAATAATAATAATAATAATAATAATAATAATAATAATAATAACAAAATTATTGAATTACAATAATATAATAATAATAACAAAATTGATAATTTCTACTACTACTACTACTACTACTACTACTACTACTACTACTACTACTACTACTAATAATAATAATAATAATAATAATAATAATAATAATAATAATAATTTTGATGGCTACTTATTTTTTATTACACTTGAGTGGTTTCTAGATGTGTTGTGTGTTGAAATCGTTGTTGATCTGACACCAACAACAACAATAACACCTACAACAGCAATAATAATAATAATAATAATAATAATAATAATAATAATAATAATAATAATAATAATGGTTAACTCATTTCTTATGGCACTTAAGTGGTTTCTAGAAGTGTGGCGTGTTGAAATTGTCGTTGATCTAAAAACCACAGCATAAAGTTTCTAGGTTGATTCTAGCTTCGTCTAGCAAAACTAGAGAGCCATAGTAACATACCATACAGATATCAAAACACTTACATTGCACAATGAGCTCGCATGTCGTCTCGTCTGCGTTGGTCTTGCAAGTGTATTTGCCCTCGTCAGACATGGCGATGCTCTTGAAGACGAGCTGCCTCTTTCGGCCGTCCTTCATGATCTTGACACTGTTAAGGAAATCATTGTTTATGAGATGCCAACGCCATCTATTGAGAGTTTATGGAACTATTGCTAGAATAGACGTTTGATTCGTTGGGAAGGCAAAGGTGCAAGGGGGAATGAAAATGGGTACAAATAAGTTATAAAATTTGTTGATTGTTTCTGTGTAGGAGGATGTCAGTAAATATATATATATATGTATATATATATATATATATATATATATATATATATGTATATATATATATATATATATATATATTTATATATATATAGATAGATAGATAGATAGATAAATATTAATATATATATATATATATATATATATATATATGTATATGTATATATATATATATATATATATATATATATATATATATATATATACTTATATACACACATTTATATATATATATATATATATATATAAATATATATATATATATATATATGTATGTATATATGCATATATATATATATATATATATATATATATATATATATATATATATATATGTTTATATGTACACATTAAATCATAAAAGGTGCTTCATCAGAAATATAATGGACAAACATTTTCGTTAGGAACAGTAAAATTGTATTCTAATTTTATTTGCAACGTGAACATGTAAGCATTCAAGTAAACATATAGCTGTTATTATTATCAGATCTAATCTAATAGCAGCCCTTATCATCGTTACATAGGACGAAATCTATGAGATAATAATTCTAATGTTATTTGCTATTTCAAAATCTACTTCTATTCATTTTGCAAATGTAAGTTCCCTTCTATTCTAATAAATTTAATGTCAAGCTTCTTGAATAATAACAGTCATGTTTTAGGTACACTGTTAAAAAAACCGCAATTTTAATCGGATATTCTCCGTTAAAATATACTATTCACAGCCGTATTTCAGTAAAATGCAGGTGACCGTATTTGGCCCTATTTTGCTATTATCTTTTACGGGTTCGTGACCGTAATATCACCCCTTTACGTCATTATATCCGATTTCAAAACGGTAAATGACTGGCAATATTCATTCCAGGATTTTTACCGTTTTTTTACGGCAAATGTTTAACAGTGTAGCTTATCTATCATTCAAAACACTGACGATTAGTAAATATAAGCTACAGAAAAAATGTATTATTATAAAATACGATGTATAAATGAATTAGCAGGGAAAATATATTGCTAAAGAAAACCTTCACAATGATAGCTGTAATATTAGAAAAGTCTTAGAAGTAACAAAGTCTACAAAGTCTAAAAAGTCTATAAAGTTTATATTATAGCATTAGTAGACATTTTACCAGCAATATTTTAAAACGCGCGGTTAATAACACAGTATTAGTAGACGAGACATTTTACCTACGATATTTTAAAACGCGCGGTTAATAATACAATATTAGTAGACGAGAAATTTTACCTACAATATTTTAAAACGCTCGGTTAATAGTACAGTATTAGTGGACGAGAAATTTTACCTACAATATTTTAAAACGCGCGGTTAATAATACAGTATTAGTGGACGAGAAATTTTACCTACAATATTTTAAAACGCGCGGTTCATTAACTGAATTAGTTACGAAATATCTTCTGAAAAAAGATCATATTTATTCAGAGGTGCATTCACCAAATTACCTCTCGTTTTTACTTCTCCAGTAATTAACAGAGAAAGCTTAAAGCATCGTAAACAATAGTAGAATTATAACCATTTTAGATAAAACATAGACTTCATTTCTCTCTTTATAATTAAAAAGTAAGAATATTTAAATGCCGAAGGGATTATGTAAGCGACGAATTTAAATTCCTTGTGGTCACTTGCTGACACAGAAGCGAGTTAGCAATTACCTTTTATTCTGGAGATACTCTGTATTCCGCGACCTGTGTGAGGGCAACACTGGATCAACGCATGGGGTAACGGAGTAGCTACATAAAAACAATTGGGGAATCAACACCTAATAAAAAAAAGTCTTTGAAAAACTGTTTTGAAAAAATGCTTGAAAAATTTTGGATTTCTACATGGAAAAAACAGTTGTCATTACAGAGGAAAGAATAGGTAAGGGTCTTAGTCCGAGTTGAAAATAGAGATGGAAGATTGAAGATGATGAAAATGGAAAATAATAGGTATTTGAGATATATATATATATATATATATATATATATATATATATATATATATATATATATATATATTTATATATATATGTATGTATGCATATATA
>NC_090761.1:71305614-71315614 GCF_036898095.1 Palaemon carinicauda | reverse complement strand
CAAAGTTGGTCTGAGGTATTGTAAATAGGGGTAATCAAATGATAAAGTAAATTAAAATATTGCAGATTGTAGGGCAAAGTTGGTCTGAGGTATTGTAAATAGGGGTAATCAAATGATAAAGTAAATTAAAATATTGCAGATTGTAGGGCAAAGTTGGTCTGAGGTATTGTAAATAGGGGTAATCAAATGATAAAGTAAATTAAAATATTGCAGATTGGAGGACATAGGTTGGCTGAGGTATAAAAAAGGGATAAACTAATGATATAGTAAATGAAAATATTGCAGACGATTGATAAAGTAAATGAACTAAATGGCAGGTGCGTCAGCTTCCTAAATCTTATAATTCTCCTATAAAAACAAGATTTCCTTATAATATGGGAAGTATACAATCTTAAATGTGAGATCATCACAAAACCAATTGATATAAACTACTAGACATTCATATTGATTAAAAGAAAATAATAATGAATTTTCATAATAAAGTTAAATGACTTTCGTAACTCCTTGAGTTTGAAATCCAAGAGAAACTATGGTTAATTCTTTTTAGTGAGGCAGAGTTGCACCGACTCGGTGGGGTACTCTTTTACCTCGGAAAAGTTTCCTAATCGCTGATTGGTTGGACAAGATAATTCTAACCAATTAGATAGCAGGACACTTTTTCCGAGCTAAAATGGCTCCACTGCGAGTCGGTGCAAATGCGCCTCATTAAAAAAATTGAGTTTAGACCCTAACTGAACCGTGACCTATACTGACCTACAACGGTGAGGGTGGTTTCCGTGACCTCCTTATCGCACCTTAAGATCCTGGCAGAGTACTTGCCCTTGTCCTTCTTGGAAGCGTTCTTGATGGTAAGGCGAACGGTTCCTGTCATGTCCTTGTACGTTTCGAACTTCTCGTCCTCCTACGGGGCGGGGAGGGAAAGAACATGTTTACAAACAATGTGGCTTTTAAAATGTTTATAAACAATATGACCTAAAGTTTGGTAGTTTTAGGTAGCTATGCATGTGACAAAAGTTATTCTAATCCAATATGGAGAGAGATGACTGAACTGGTACAGGACTTGGCTTTCTGAGCTTGTATAGAAGCTTGGATTTCTGAGCTGGTGCAGAAAGTGATCTATCTGAGCTGGTACAGAAACTTGTCTGTCTAAGCTTGTATAGAAGCTTGGCTTTCTGAGCTTGTACAAAAGCTTGGCTTTCTGAGCTTGTACAGAAGCTTGGCTTTCTGAGCTTGTATAGAAGCTTGGCTTTCTGAGCTTGTACAGAAGCTTGGCTTTCTGAGCTGGTACAGAAGCTTGGCTTTCTGAGCTGGTACAGAAGCTTGGCTTTCTGAGCTGGTACAGAAGCTTGGCTTTCTGAGCTGGTACAGAAGCTTGGCTTTCTGAGCTGGTACAGAAGCTTGGCTTTCTGAGCTGGTACAGAAGCTTGGCTTTCTGAGCTGGTACAGAAGCTTGGCTTTCTGAGCTGGTACAGAAGCTTGGCTTTCTGAGCTGGTACAGAAACTTGGCTTTCTGAGCTGGTACAGAAGCTTGGCTTTCTGAGCTGGTACAGAAGCTTGGCTTTCTGAGCTGGTACAGAAACTTGTTTGTCTGAGCTGGTACAGAAGCTTGGCTTTCTGAGCTTGTATAGAAGCTTGGCTTTCTGAGCTTGTACAGAAACTTGGCTTTCTGAGCTTGTACAGAAGCTTGGCTTTCTGAGCTGGTACAGAAACTTGTCTGTCTGAGCTTGTACAGAAACTTGGCTTTCTGAGCTGGTACAGAAGCTTGGCTTTCTGAGCTGGTACAGAAACTTGTCTGTCTGAGCTTGTACAGAAACTTGGCTTTCTGAGCTTGTACAGAAGCTTGGCTTTCTGAGCTGGTACAGAAACTTGTCTGTCTGAGCTTGTACAGAAACTTGGCTTTCTGAGCTTGTACAGAAGCTTGGCTTTCTGAGCTTGTACAGAAACTTGGCTTTCTGAGCTTGTATAGAAGCTTGGCTTTCTGAGCTTGTACAGAAACTTGGCTTTCTGAGCTTGTACAGAAACTTGGCTTTCTGAGCTTGTACAGAAGCTTGGCTTTCTGAGCTGGTACAGAAACTTGTCTGTCTGAGCTTGTACAGAAACTTGGCTTTCTGAGCTTGTACAGAAGCTTGGCTTTCTGAGCTTGTACAGAAACTTGGCTTTCTGAGCTTGTATAGAAGCTTGGCTTTCTGAGCTTGTACAGAAACTTGGCTTTCTGAGCTTGTACAGAAACTTGGCTTTCTGAGCTTGTACAGAAGCTTGGCTTTCTGAGCTGGTACAGAAACTTGTCTGTCTGAGCTTGTATAGAAGATTGGCTTTCTGAGCTGGTACAGAAACTTGTTTGTCTGAGCTGGTACAGAAGCTTGGCTTTCTGAGCTGGTACAGAAGTTTGGGCTTCTGAGCTTGTATAGAAGCTTGGTTTTCTGAGCTGGTACAAAAACTTGTCTGTCTGAGCTGGTACAGAAGTTTGGCTTTCTGAGCTGGTACAGAAACTTGTCTGTCTAAGCTTGTACAGAAGCTTGGCTTTCTGAGCAATATTTTCATGCAATATTTATATTGCAAAATGATTTTGATCACCTAGGATAGACACTGAAGGCTTCCTTCATGTTTTCGTAATAAAATAGACGTAAAACATTATGTAAACAACTGAATGTTTCATTCATGATATTTTCGTAATAAGATAGTGACGTAAACTATTGTATAAAATAATAGCATGATTCATTCAGAATATTTTCGCAATAAAATAATGAAGTAAATTGTGTAGAAATTTAATCAACAAGAACCCTTCGCATCTCCTTACCTCAATCTTCTGGTCCCCTCTGTACCAGTGGACAATCGCCTTGTGCGAGTTGACCACGGCTTCGAGGACGGCATCCTTAGTCGTGTAGCAAGAGGACTTCTTGGGCAGGGGCTTGGTGAACTTGAAGTCTGGGTCAGGCTCTGTTTAAGAAGATAATGAAGATATTAGAGAATAATCTTAGTTTTCTTGAAAGATAAGAGTATTTTAGAAGGATCTTTTTTACAGAATCTAAGTCGCATTTTTTGTTTTTTAACAGCATTTTCGTATGTTCTTATAATAAAAAAGCATTTTTGTTTGTTTCCTTAAGATTTTTATATAATTTTCATAATATCCCCCCCCCAAAAAAAAAAAAAAATTCGTTTTCTTAAAAGATTTGAGTACTATTTTCTAGAATGAACTTTTACAGAATCTTAGCAGATTTTTTGTGATACTGAATTTTCAATTTTTTATGATTTTTACATAATTTTCGTAGTATCACAATATAATTTCACCGTTTTCCAAAAATTTAAGACTAACATTTTCTAAGAATTTTTTTTTCTTTTTACATGATCTTAGTACCTTTTTATTATTATTATTATAAAATTTTTGCATGTTTATGATTAATAAAGCATTTTCTCGACCGAGAGAGAGAGAGAGAGAGAGAGAGAGAGAGAGAGATAGAGAGAGAGAGAGAGAGAGAGAGAGAGAGAGGGAGAGAGGTTTCATATTCACCTTGAACCGTCAATATGGCTGAGCAGGAAATGCCCATACATTCGACGGTGTATTTTCCCATATCGTCCATCGTGGGTCGGGAAATGGTGAGACCATGTTGGAAGCCCTCGGCCTTGAACTTGTATCGAGAGCCAGTGAAGATTTCCTATAATAATAATAATAATAATAATAATAATAATAATAATAATAATAATAATAATAATAATAACAATAATAATAATTATCTGTAGACTTGGGATTCACAAATGCTAATAATAATAATATTAATAATAATAATAATAATAATAATAACAACAACAACAACAACAACAATAATAATAATAATAATAATGATAATAATAATAATAATGATAATAATAATAATAATAATAATAATCTGTAGACTTGTGATTCAATAATAATAATAATAATAACAATAATAATAATAATAATAATAAAAATAATAATACAATGAATAAGATCTGAAGAACTTTATAGAATGTAAGTCCCTAAAAATCGTCTAACGAAATGAGACCTGGACCCCCAAACTATAGACTGTAATTCACAAAAAAAAAAAAAAATAAAAAAAAAAATAAAAAATAATAATAATAATAATAATAATAATAATAATAATAATAATAATAATAATAATAATAATAATAATAATAATAATAATAATAATAACAATAAGAACAAAATAATGAATAACCTCTAAGGGATTCTACAAAATACCCAGTAACTTGCTCCTGCCATATAAACACGACTTCTATATGAAGACTAAGGGGGACAGAATTCTTGTTCAAAAATTTACTAGGACATGACAGATGACTTTAGCTGTATAAGCCCCTATAACCATCTAAAAAATATGAAAAACATTTCAATATCCTTACATCCTTCCTGAAGAAGGATATAACAGATGACTTTAGCTGTATAAGCCCCTATAATCATCTAAAAAATATGAAAAGCATTTCAATATCCTTACATCCTTCCTGAAGAAGGATATAACAGATGACTCTAGCTGTATAAGCCCCTATAATCATCTAAAAAATATGAAAATCATTTCAATATCCTTACATCCTTCCTGAAGAAGGATATAACAGATGACTTTAGCTGTATAAGCCCCTATAATCATCTAAAAAATATGAAAAACATTTCAATATCCTTACATCCTTCCTGAAGAAGGATATAACAGATGACTCTAGCTGTATAAGCCCCTATAATCATCTAAAAAATAGGAAAAACATTTCAATATCCTTACATCCTTCCCGAAGAAGGATATAACAGACGACTCTAGCTGTACTGTATAAGCCCCTAAAACTCTAAAATTATGGAAAAAATCCAGATCCTTACATCCTTCCTGAAAAAGGATATAACAGATGACTCTAGCTGTACTGTATAAGCCCCTAAAATCTAAAAATAGGAAAAACATATGAATATCCTTACATCCTTCCTGAAGAACCACTTGGCCTTGGAGTCCTTCTTGGAGAACTCGCCCTCGAACTTGGCGAACTTGTCCTTGCCTTCCTTGACCGTAAGATCAATGAGTGGCTTCACCCACGATTCTTGTTTCTGATTGGTCGACGACGATAACCAATGACGAGGGAGAGGAACAACAGAAGATATTATGAGACAGAGGTTCAACATTTTTAAGAAATTGACAAGATTTGACCCCTTTCCCTTTGAGAAAATATTTTGTTTGATGAAGTTGCTTTTTCAAATAGAGGAATTTATATCAATGGAAACTTTTTTTAATAAGAAAATAATTTTTTTTATTTATATTTGGATTTCTATCAATAAAAGCATTATGGAATATCAAAATCAGAACTTAATGAGTTCAGATATAATTTGTTAAATCTTTTTTAATACACCTGATGTAAGTGAAAATCTGCAAAAATTCTGAAAATTTCTTTAGTTATATTGTAGTTATCTGATATAAAACCTGGTATGGTGACTTTAAAAATCCGTAACAGGGGAATGAGTCAAAGTCTATGTAGAGTTATTTCCAAAGCTTTTCTTTTTTTTTAGAAACAAGAGGATCTTTCATCTCAACGTAAGAACCAAATCACAGTGAAAACTATAAAACTAGCCAGACACTGAATATGTACTGGCAAAAAGGTATTCTTTAGAGATTACTGTATTAACAAGTGAAGGAAATTTCCTGATATTTACATAACTTAAAATAGCAAAACTTTATAGAATTCAGATTTCATGAGAAACTATACAATTTGATCATATTAACTAGCAAAATTCTGTGACGAAAAAAAAATCACAGATTATCTGAGCCACAGAGATGGAGCTCTGACCCAAGTATAAAACCTGTATATAATGAAGAAAGGAAAGAGATAAAAAAAATAATGGATTATTTCACATCTAGATTGATACATGCGGACGTGCGTATGAATAATCAGTACCCAGTATACGCAATGAAAAGGCAGCCCTGGGGGTTTTTACGCAATGAAAGGCAGCGCATTGGCCCTGGGGGGTTTTTCAGGGCTGTGTGCGCTTGTGTTTCAACAGGGTATGAGAGACGAGTAATGAATATTTTGTGATACAATTTGGAGATAAATGTAGAGATAGAAACATGCAACACATGCCTTATTCTAGTCCATGCCTGCATCCGGCCACGTCTATAAAATGGAGAAACTGCAAAAATAATGGTGTTTATAAACGAAAAGGAAGTGTCGTCTCAGAGTTTTGGTTTTTTATGAGATGTAAAAGTACATAGATTATGAGATGTAAAAGATTATGAGATGTAAAAGTTCATAGATTATTTTACATGAGGTGTTGAAGATATCTGTTAAGATCCACTTGATAGATTATCATTATATGCATAGAAATTTGAATAAGATTACTGAGGTGTTGAAAATACTTAAGATCCACTTAATTGATTATATGCATAGAAATTTAAATAAAAATACTGAGATGTTGAATACTGAGGTGTTGAAAATATTCAAGATCCACTTCTAGATCATATGCATAGAAATTTAAATAAGAATACTGAGGTATTGAAAATATTTAAGATCCACTTAATTGATTATATGCATAGAAATTAAAACCATAATAACCAATTTATTTGTCGATTTCACTATAAAGACATAAAATATACGATATATGACATATTCTGTTTATTACATTTTACTCCCAAATTTGATTTAAAGGGATAATGTAAAAAAACAAAAACAAAAAAAAAAACATGTTGAGACCCATCTAATAAATTTTATACATAGAAAAAAAGTTTTTTTTATTGAAAAGATAAAATTTACGATACATAGTAAAATCTTTTAATTGCGTTCTACTCTCAAAATTTATTTATAACAAGAATTTTTGCTTCTAAACCTCATAGAAAATTTATAAACCTAAACACAAAGGAGAATTTAAAAAATAGAATTATTTTTGCTTCTAAACCCCATGGAAAATGTATAAAACCAAACACAGAGAATTTAAAAAGAAATTTTTTTGCTTCTAACCCTTATGAAAAATGTATATACCCAAACACAGGAGAATTGAAAGAAAAAAAAATTTTTCCTTCTAAACCTCATGAAAAATTTATCAACGCAAACAGGAGAAATTAAAAAGCTAATTTTTGCTTCTAGACATTAAAAATGTATAAACGCAAACACGGAGGAGAATTTAAGAAGAGTTTTTGCTTCTAAACCCCATGGAAAATGTATGAACCCAAACACAGGAGAATTAAAAAAAAATGATAAAATAAAAAAAAAATTATTGTTTCAAAACCCCACGGAAAATGTATAAAACGAAACACAGAGAATTTAAAAAGATATTTTTTGCTTCTAAACCCAGTGAAAAATATATGAAACCAAACGCAAAAAAAAAAAAATTAAAAAGAGAATTTTTGCTTCTAAACCCCATGAAAAAATAGGGTATGAACCCAAACACAGAGGAGAATTTAAGAAGAGTTTTTGCTTGTAAACCTCAAGAAAAAATATATAAACAAACACAAAGAAGAATTTAAGAGTTTTTGCTTGTAAACCTCAAGAAAAAATATATAAACAAACACAAAGAAGAATTTAAGAGTTTTTGCTTGTAAACCTCATGAAAAATATATCAACCCAAACACAGAGGAGAATTTAAGAAAAGTTTTTGCTTGTAAACCTCAGGAAATATATATAAACATAAACACAGAGGAGAACTTAGGAAGAGTTTTTGCTTGTAAACCTCATGAAAAATATATAAACATAAACACAGAGGAGAATTCAAGAAGAGGTTTTGCTTGTAAACCTCAGGAAAAATATATAAACATAAACACAGAGGAGAATTTAAGAAGAGGTTTTGCTTGTAAACCTCAAGAAAAAATATATAAACATAAACACAGAGAAGAATTTAAGAGTTTTTGCTTGTAAACCTCATGGAAAATATATAAACATAAACACAGAGGAGAATTCAAGAAGAGGTTTTGCTTGTAAACCTCATGAAAAATATACAAACATAAACACAGAGAAGAATTTAAGAGTTTTTGCTTGTAAACCTCAAGAAAAAATATATAAACATAAACACAAAGAAGAATTTAAGAGTTTTTGCTTGTAAACCTCATGAAAAATATATAAACATAAACACAAAGAAGAATTTAAGAGTTTTTGCTTGTAAACCTAATGAAAAATATATAAACATAAACACAGAGGAGAATTTAAGAAGAGTTTTTGCTTGTAAACCTCATGAAAAATATATAAACATAAACACAGAGAAGAATTTAAGAGTTTTTGCTTGTAAACCTCATGGAAAATATATAAACATAAACACAGAGGAGAATTTTAAAAGATAATTTTTGCTTTTAAACCTCATGAAAAAATGGTATGAACCCAAACACAGAGGAGAATTTAAGAAGAGTTTTTGCTTGTAAACCTCAAGAAAAAATATATAAACAAACACAAAGAAGAATTTAAGAGTTTTTGCTTGTAAACCTCATGAAAAATATATAAACATAAACACAGGAGAATTTTAAAAGATCATTTTTGCTTTTAAACCTCATGAAAACAATGTATGAACCCAAACACAGAGGAGAATTTAAGAAGAGTTTTTGCTTGTAAACCTCAAGAAAAAATATATAAACATAAACACAAAGAAGAATTTAAGAGTTTTTGCTTGTAAACCTCATGAAAAAATATATAAACAAACACAAAGAAGAATTTAAGAGTTTTTGCTTGTAAACCTCATGAAAAATATATAAACATAAACACAGAGGAGAATTTTAAAAGATAATTTTTGCTTTTAAACCTCATGAAAAAATGTAAGAACCCAAACACAGAGTAGACACTTCCTTTTTTAAAAAAACATAATTACACTTGGTAGATACAGTTTATAATAATACATGCATAAATATTGACCAGGGTTGGGCTTTGTGTTTAACGAAACATATTCAATTGATGGTTGATTTCAATTTAGGATTTTTTTGTTTTTGAGTTAATTTTAATTTCGTGTTTTTAAGAAAATGTCTGTTTAATAATGTTTGGCAGATTATCTTATTTAGATTTATTATATTTTACATTTTTTTATATTTGTAGACGACGATAGCTTTAGATGAATTTAGAGGTTTATTAAGTTATTTAAAACCCGATTGGTTTTTTTTATAGTATAGAAATTTATATTTAGTGAATTTAAATATATCACATAAAACTCCTAAGAGTTTTTTTCAACATATTCTCTTATACATTTAAATAAATCACTATAATTTAAGTTATTAATATCATCTCTTATGCATTTAAACAAACGACTGTAATTTAAGTTATTAATATTATTAGCTTATAAGATATAAATATAAACAAAGAGAGCAATATCAAAAGTAAAACCAGACTTAAGATTCTGTCACGTCATCATAACATGACTAGAGAGAGAATCTTTCTAAGGAAAAAAGAAATAGATTTTTTCTTATATATATATTCTCTCAAAATGTACCAAACCTCGTTCCAGTGTTGCAGTGTGGGCCAATCAGGTATAATTTCGGCTAAAGACTGCCTTCGCAAGGTGTCTAAATCCTGTAGGAGCCATGGAGGATGGGGGATGGGGGATAAAAAAAATACATGGAAAATAGTACTTTGGAATTAAGCATTTATGATCTGGATTGTATGCTTTTGGAAGCATCGTGGGGTAAATTTTTATATCCCTTGGTTGAGGTTTTTATTTTTGGGGTCACTGATTATTCGACAAAAAAAAAATAGATTTATCATCTGAGGTCACTTTTTTTAACTTTTAAATCCCTTGGCTGAGGTTTATATTTTTGGGGTCACTCTTGATTATTCGAAATACCATAGATTTATTTCCTAAGATTACTTTTTTTTCACGGAAATTGAAAGTTGATGCAATACTATATATGAAAGTTATAGTTCTCGTTGCAATATGATAATGAATAGTTGTAAATATAGGCAATGCTTATTTCCATCTTTGAGAATCATCTTCTTTTCAATCTTCGATGTTGGTTTACTCTCCTTATACTAACTCATTTACTTAACTCTGTTCAAATATCTCACCATTTGTCCCCTGACAGAGAACTTGGACGTA